>NC_138052.1:97523462-97752967 GCF_964194185.1 Rhinolophus hipposideros
CGGGTCATTTGCATGGGGCGCTGCTGCTTGTAAATTCAGCATATTGTTGTGTTTCTAAAGGTCGTCCAGTGCCAAAGTTCACAAATTGACTTGCGTAGCTTTCTTCACCGAAGACAGCCGTCATTGCTTTTGTATAATAGCAGATTGAATTTTTTCCCCCACCTTCATTTGAACAACACAATTATAAATTGCCTTTTTTTATGATTACAAATGTCAGGGGTCAGAATTATTTTGATGCCAGGCAAAGGAAAACCACCACCAGGCAGCCCCAGCCCCAGTAAAGGAGGGTGGTGCACAATCTGTGCAATGCAAAACAGGTCGCAACCCAGCGATCTTGGTCTAATAGGGGGACATTTTTTTTCACTTAAGTGCAAGCCAAATGGGTCAAGTAATCGCAAGCTCATGCCCTAACACTAATTGACTTATTTGGGGATGATTATAACTGTAATATTTTTCTTAATGTCACTGTTTTCTGGGCTGTTGATTTTAGTGATTGCCAAGCAGTGGCATTAAATCTCTTGTAAATTTTAAATTGCACGGTATTTCTGTAAACAAGTCCCTCTCTTCACATCTGATCATTAACCTTTGCTGATTTATATCACCATCCTTTTTTTCTTCCTTTCACAATTACTCCTGTCTCGCTGCTGGAAGCCCTGCTCTCAGCCAGGAAGAAAAAAAAAAAAAGAATCTGGAAAACAAAACTACATTTTCATGATGCCTTGTTAAAGACCTGTTTTTTAATCATAATTTTTTTTTCCCCATTCTTCAAGGGGAGATTGTCGTCTGTTAAGTTACCAATGGAGCTTGACCCCTTTGGTGCCTTCTTTCAAAGCACTCGTTGGAGGAAGCAAAATGAAAGGGAAACATAGTAGAATTTTAGGAACAGTCACATGCAATCTCATTTTTGTTGTATTTCAAAAGGTATTAAAATACTGTTTTTGATACAGTATGTTTTTTCAACATAAGGTGCATTATCATTTCTCTTCCCTGTGACCTAATCAGATATGGTGGTTTTTTTGTATGCGCATCTGTCACAACAAATTTGTTTATTTGCTTACGGCCTTAAAAAAACAGAATGAGTTCTATGACATCCAGTTTTCCGTGAGATGAGGCTGTACACAAAGCTGGGGGGCAGTAAGGAGGCAGACAGTTCCCCCCGAGACTTGCTGATGGGGCCTTCCTGGAGGTGTGACGATTTGCAGAAGAGGGAACTTCTCACCTTGACCGATCAGGTAACCCACAGTGCCGAGGGCGCTGGGCAGGGAGGGGCAGTGCCACTGTCTGAAATCTGTCAATACCTGGTAACGCTGCCAGCTCAGGGTCCCTCACTCGATTGCCAGCAACTACCAAAGGCTATTCCGGGGTACTGGAGTAAATAATGACCACACAGCCAATTCTTCCTCAGTGCTTTCTGTCATTTCTGTTCAGTGTTCAGTTACATTTATGAATCTTCAATTAAGCGACACGACCATTCTTCATTTACTTTGGGTTTCTTTTAAGATGGATATCTGTACGTACCCGCTCTCATTTCATACAGCTTTTAATAGTATATTGCTGGATTCATATAATTACATAAAATAAATCACCAAAATGCATGTCTGATTGCCAGTATTTCAATACAGGATGTCATCACATAGTCTGTTTATAACATGAGGCTTTATGAAAATTCATATCCTGAATTTTGTCTACCTTTTGTTGTAACCTGAGGCCTTGAGTGTTACACTAAATGTACCCATCCCCAAATGGAGTACTTTTTAAAGTGGTCCACTTGAGTAATTTGTTCACAAAATACAGTTGACTCCAGAGTCTCCTGTGGAGCTGGAACTCGAGTTTCAGTAGTCAGGGGAGGGTGCCTGCTACAAGCCCGGCCTGCCCAGGGAGCCTGTGCCCTCATCTGTGGCTCCTCGTTGCAGTTGGGGAGTGGTGGGGGTCTGCATTCCCCTTTCTGGCTCTGGAGCGTCCAGCTCAGACATGGCACTCACCTGGGGGGGACTCGGGTTGGTGAGAGCCAGGCACGACCAAGACTGGACCCGATGGTCCTGCTCTGAAGCCTTTTTTCTCTTACGACAACTCTTTCCAGGCGCTGGATTCCATTATCATTTAGATGCCAGAGTAATCTGCCCCGTTGGTACAATGGGAAATCTGAGTGTAGACAAATCAAGTGATTTTCTGCAGGACAAACAGCTAACCCATTCTGGAGACAGGACATGTGCCCAGATGTCTCAACTCCAGGACTTATTCCCGGGTGCACAATGCATAGATGTTAGAAGTGGATAAGAACAAATGAAACAGAACTAATTAGGGAAACACATGCAAGAGTAAAAAACAAACAGAAACATGTTCTTTTGCTTCTTTTTTGTCCATTCAAGCTCATGGTCTCTGATACCAAGATGGAAACCTAATTTGTGTGTGTTACATTGCACTAATTTTTAAATCTTTGTTACTTTATAAAAATTCAACTCTCTCCTAAGGTTGGTGAAATCTGAGTCCCTCCAACAAGACCGCAGCTTTCCTTTTTCCATCTCAGGAGCCTGTAAAGTAGAATGGAAGGTATATTTATGATGGGATTCCCCAGTCTGTAGCAGCCTCCGCACCTGAGGAGAAGCCTCCTACACGGCAGGTGTGGAGACGGCTTGGGGAGGCTCCACGGAAAACCTTCTCTGAGAAAGAGCCCAGAGCACTGGGCGGGAGGAATCAGCCCTGTGGGGCTGTGTGTGAGTGGCACTCCACCCCCAGCAGCCGTGGGAGGCCACAGAATCCACGGGCCTGTCTGTGGGCCTCACCGTCCCCTGGACACCTGGAGACAGGCGATGTCCGTCCACTGTGAGTTAGGTGAGCAGATGGACTCTGTCAGGGAGGGTCGAGCCCTCTTTGCTTTTACAAAGAAAGCACTTTCAGTGCATTTACAAAGCAGAAAGGGTAAAGGAAAAGTGTAGTGGGGAGCAAGCGGTGTTCCTTAGGGTGTCAGGTCACCCACAGTATCTGAGCTGAACCGACCACGTCATACTGCAGACAGCGTGTACGTGCAGGTCACAGCTGCGGCACTACCTGAAGCCCCGGCTCAGCCTCTGCACAGACGTCCTTTCCTGGGGGCCTGGAACTGCCCTGCAGAGAGACCTGGGACTCCTATGGTTGCGTGCCTTCGGCAGCCACATGAATGGACTCAGAGAGCCCGACGCTGTGGCTCCAAGCAGGCCCTGCTCCGGTCACCGCCCTGTCCACTACCGGGGGTCCCGGCTCTGAGGCGTCCACCGCACTCAACGTGACTTGAACAAACTACTGGTCGTGATCACGCTGGCACCTGAGAGTGACGTGTTCCTGCTGCCCTGCAGACGGCCTGTGCTAGGTCCCGGGACGAGGACAGCGGGAGGGCTGGCGGGCAGCCCAGCGGGTGTCGGCCAGAGACCCTGACGTGGGGGGAGGGACGGTATGTTCCGAATGAGGCCCGGGGGGCTTACTGGACAGCGAAGCTGCGTTTCAAGTAGGGGCTCAGGAAGGGAGGGCCTCACGGGCTACGAGGCTTGACGGGGGGCCGTGACTGGAGCTCTGTGATCGCCTGGCATCCTGTCCTGTCTCCCCAGCAACCTCTTGGGGGGGTCGCGTCCTTCACCTTTTACAGGAGGAGAAACTGAGGCATAGAGAACAGCAGCCAGGAGCCCCGGGAAAGCACACCCACACGTGGAGACGAGGCTGGCATCAGGGTCAGCTGCCACCTGAGCCCTGGACGTGGGCTTGGTCACAAGTGGGGAGCACAATGAGGCTTGAGCGGCGAGGGGCCAGGGGGTGACGCCCAGCAGACAGCAGCCCCGCCATAGGGTGTGACCAGGCCTGCGTCTTGAGAGGCTCCCTACAGGGTCTGAACCCCGCCCACACCCCCGACGCCCCCCCCAGGCCACACATGCCCCCTCCCCTCCAGGCTGCCCCCACGCTAGGCGGGGGTCCTCTTCACTCTTAACGCATTTCACGCACTTTCAATCCTACTGATTCTCGATTGGAAATTTGCAAACCTTGTGTTGCTAAGTGCGCTGTGGACACTGGTTTCAGCCCAGACTCGAGCAGGGTGGTTGTGGTCCAGTTCTCAACCGTGGGTCCTTGACTCTTGCTCTCTGTGCCTCAGTTTCCCCACCTGTAAACTGGGAGATGGAGCCTCCTACAGAGGCTGTGAGGACATGTCAGTGAGGTGCAGCCACAGTTCCCCCGTCGTTACTGTTAGTACTTGCCTCTTGTCAGGAGTGACACACATCCCATCATTCAAAGAAAATTCACACGCCTGAGCGGCATTTATGTAGTAAGGGGCAGAGAGAGTCAACAGGAAATGTCCCAAAAGTGTAAAGGGGGATTTAAAATCGAGCTTTCCCCACCCCAGACTTTTAAATCTACCCATCCCAGTTCCATTTACTGTCGTCCTCTAAAGAAGCAACAAAAGTAGACATTGGGCTCTGGAATCGGACACGCCTGGAACCGATCCCAGCTGCGTGAATTCAGATGGGTTACTGGGTATCGCCTTCTCCCGCTTAGGGTTCTCTAAAGTGGACACAGTAAAACCTACCTCAAAGCGTAATTGAAGAAGTTGACTGCAGCCTGCGAAGCCCTTACCCAGAGTGGGGCACATATGACAGTGACCACAGCGGGCCTTGCTAATTGTTGTGAAGACCTCACTAATAGAAAAATAATTCCACAAACTCACTCTGAAGAGAGTGTCCATGGAACGATTGTTCAGGGCAGAATCGGCCAAAACCAGCACTGGGGGTTGATGGGAACAGTCTAAACGAACATCTCATGCAGATAAATTCAGATATGAGAAACCCTTTCATGGGAAGGCACTGATTTTTGGGGCAGAGAAGCAAGATTGCTGGTGTCTTCAGTTCTTGACTTTTGAAGGATGGTCCTGGAGGTCCTTTGAGCATCGGGCAGCTCCTGGCAGAGGACACGTGTGGGCAGTGAAGGGCCACGCACAGGTCTGGTGACCCTGCACAGCCAGGTCTCTGGGAAGGAGCCTGTGCCCGCCCAGTGTGGCCAAGCCCATGTGGTCCACCGTCAGGAGAGCGGGCCCCTGAAAAGTGACGAATACAGTTCGAATGAGTCACAAATAGTGAGCACTGCTCAGTGACAAGGACAGATTCCAACAGACGCCTCTAGTTTTTCTTTCTAAACCAAAAGCGTGGGTGGGCCTTGAGCTTTCACGGGGTGCCCGGGCCACGAGCCAGCGAGTGCCAGAGAACGTGTTACCACGTCCGTCTACTGCATTCTGAAATGTTTTCAGTTGGGATCCGATCATTTATTTTCTTAGGAGCTTTGTGTGAGACACTCTCCTTAATTTACGAAATGCGTGGCACCCTATGATTCTGGAAGCCAAAGCTCACAGAAGGGTGTTTCTGGCCCCTGGCTCTCAGCCGGCTCTCCCAGCTCTTGCTATCCAATGTGCTGAGAGAATACACACCTTAGTGTTTTGTGAGAGTCTTCCTGGGGTAACACCTAGCAGCAAACACCCCTAGCGTTGTGACCTCCCTGAGGGGGCTCACTTTTTCACCGCATTAATTCTGCTCTTCTAAATGAAGCACAGTGCAGCCCCTCTGTTGGACGCTGGACTAAACAAAGATATTTACCAAATTCAGAGCTTCCAAAAATATTTACCTGAGGACCATGTATGTCTTTACAGTGACCAGAAAAAAAATTGTCTTTTGTTGGTTGGTTTTTTAAAAGGATCAACTTCATTGGGAAGAGGTTGTGATGTTATGGTTTTCGTTTTGGTTTGGTTTAGGGGTTTTTTTGCCATTGGTCTTCGTTTTGCACAGATCTGCACCGTATTCTTCAGGTGTCCTTCACATTCATCTTTTCCCACAAAAATGAGAGAAAAAATTTAAAGAGAACTGAGTTTTTATGTTATGGTGGGTTTGGGTTAGATGCCTAAATGTGTGTGGTTTTCCTCAGAAGTGCATAAACTATGTTATACAGGCTTTGAAAGCAGAAATAGAGAAGGCTTTTTGCAAGCTGTATGGCTCAAAAAATTAGCATAAAAGCCTGGGGCTCCGGATGACTTTGCCTCGTGTACTCTCAGGGCTAGATTGTGGCAGACCTGGCAGACACATGCCATTACAGTTTCTGACGTGAGTAAACTGATAGCAGCTACCTGGCGAGTTGGGTTAAGAAGGCTTCTGAGGCTGCATCAGCCTCTTTGAGATCAGTTACGAGTGTCTTTCCTGGCAGACGGAAGGGGGGCAGCAGGCCTGTGTCGTCCCAGTTCAGCCCGGGGTGTCCCTTGCCAATCAACCTGACATTGAAAGGGTGGACTGGCCTGCTCCTGGGTCCCC
This sequence comes from Rhinolophus hipposideros, assembly GCF_964194185.1. Taxonomy (NCBI): domain Eukaryota; kingdom Metazoa; phylum Chordata; class Mammalia; order Chiroptera; family Rhinolophidae; genus Rhinolophus; species Rhinolophus hipposideros. The sequence goes on from NC_138052.1 coordinate 97,529,774, forward strand.
AGTTAGTAGATGTTAGAGCGGGGAGGGCACGGAGGGAAGTGCATTGCAGGAGAAAGGAGCCCAAAATAGGAGGGAGCCCAAGACCTAAAGGATGTGAAGAAAAAGACGACGTGGAGAGTCAGGCAGAAACTGGGAGAAACCCGTTGCTAATACTCGCCTGTTAATGAGGAAAACATGGCGTGGCCAAAGGTTTGCACTGCTGTTAACACGCTAATCAGAACTCTGTCGTGTTTCCTAAAACAAATGCCCTAACTCTGCGACAGCAAAGGTCAAAAGTGGAGAGCTCAGCTATGTCCCTGCCAGCCTTGGCAGTTTTTATCTTCAGATCATTTTTAAACGGTGACCACCTGGAAGCCTGGGCTCTGCCCATCCTAGGCTCCTATTGGCCACCTCTGCACGTGGACATGTCCTCCCTCCGTGCTAAAAGTTGTCCTGTCAGCATAGGTTAGATGACACTGTTCATCATATGTTCGTCCTTAAATATGTCAGGAAGGACACTTAGCCTTGTGGATAGAAACGGGCCTGGGGTCTGGGTTCCAGGTTTGTAGGGGAGCCCGAGAGAATGCACGGAGACCCCTCAACTGCTGAGTGAAGACCTTGGAGTGAATGGTCATGAAGACACACTGCATTCTTCTCAATTCAGAAGAGACAGGAATCGACGGAGCAACATCACACCACACCTGCCTCGCGGGGACATTTCTGAGCCATCCTGCGTCATTTTTGCATAGAGGTCTGGGTCCTCTCAGCCTTGGCAAAAGCATGGGGCGGTTATTCCCCCAAGACAGACGGCTGCATCTGCCCGTCTCTTCTCCCATTTTACCCACCCCCCCAAATGCTGCTTTGTCAGATGTCTCCTGTTGCAAACAACTTCCAAATGTAAAACAGTTGCAGCTGCTTTTAGCCCTTTAACCCTTTGTCTGCTAGGATTCCGCAGAAATAATTGATGACTGATTGGCCCATTAACCTTTAAAAAAAAAAAAGTTTGACAGCCTGGACTTGTGTAATGAGGAGGGATTCCTTGTGAAATCAGTCTGATGGCTGAGTTGCTTGCCCCTGAGGAGGCAAAATTAGCCCCACGGGGCCTCGTCTGCATAGAAACTGGACGCAATTAGTGTAATATCCGGTGTTATTAATGTCGTTGGGAATAATTGGGAAGGTTGATTTCGACAGGTTCATGGTGCTAAAATACTATTATAGTGGACCTTTCCACAGCTAACCGTTAAACACGGAAAACTGTTTAAATCCCTAGGAGCCCAATGACAAACTTTATGAAACAGCTAAGCCCTGGCATGTCACGCTGGGAAACAACAGGCTTGCTTTCAGGCTTCGGGCGTGGCGAGGCTTTGATTTGTCATTATGGGGCAGGGAGTGGGGGACTAAGGGATGGAACTTTGCTGATCCCCTGTGTATCGTAAAACAGAAACATACTTTTAATGGAGACGCAATCAGGAATGTCTACAACCAGAGTTCAGTTTTACAGAATGAATTAAATATAAGCAACTATAATTGTCCCTACGAGCAGGTTTGTGTTAGGGAAATGAAGCTGCTCGAAATGAAACGGCGATGGTATGTTGTCACTCTCCGAGCGTTCATTCTTCACGTTTTAAATGAGTGTGACAGTGAAGAGTAATGCTCCGTCTGTCTTTCTGACTGATTGGCCTCACACTGCCAATTACTATTTTTATCATTTTTTATCTGGTTGCCGATAACTAAAATCGCGTCACCTTGTCACTTCAGAATGGGATGTACTCTCCCTGGTCCATCAGTGATTTGAAGAGGCTGCGTCATCTGATAAAAATTCTACTTTGAACACGTTATGTTCTGTCTGTACAGAAGAAGGAAAAATATTTGGGTAGAGCATCTACTCAGCGCTTAGTGAGTGTGATGGTCGCTGCAGTGATACTGAAATGTGAGCAGGGATGAAACCCAGAGGTGCAGCAGGCGTTGACCTGCTGACCACACAGCAGCCTGGACCCCCACCCCCACCAGGCGCAGGACTTTTCTCCACTGGAGCTCTCAGGACTGGGTTTGGAAGTGACAGGAGCCCACTTAAAGGGGTTTAAAGAAAAAAAAATGGAGGGGGAAAGGGAAAATGGATTGATTGGTTCAGGCACCACCTGTAGGTCAGGTGGCTGGAGCTGAGAGCGGGGTCCCCACTGTACTCTGATCAGTAGCATGTCACCTTGCACAGCTAGTGGCCTGGATAGCAGAGGTTTCCCTTCCCGTGGAGGGACAAAGGCTCCTGAACCTGTTGGGACATGTCTTGACAGGTCCCAGATAAGACAGGGCTCTGTGGCCCCCACCCAGATCTGACAGCCTGGGGAAGGAAATGTGGATCGTGTGTCCCCTGCCAGAACAGAGCCGAGCGGCCAGGAGCACCACGTGCTCTGATTTTCCTGGTGCAGATGGGACTGTCCTCCACGTGCTGACCTCCTCCAGTCGCTGTCAGGGAGCCATTGCCTAGGAAGATAGGAGCTGGAACGTCTCGGCCTATGACTGCCACGTCCACGTCACAGGAACCATGATGACAACAGCGGAAATGCTTTCCCACAGCCACTCGTCACGTCCCCTGCATCCTCCAGACGATACCAGTTAAAAAGAAATATGACAGTAGTGACAGCTGGGCAGAGATTTCTGGGACAGCTGGTCTTAAAGGGCCACCACCTTGCTCTTGCTTCAGCAATAAGGGGGAAACAACGTCCCTGGGAACTGGGGACACTCTGCCAACTCCCACTGGACCCCCTAGGAGAGCTCCTTTTAGTGTTCGTTTGTTTTTAGGAAGTGGAGAAAACACACTGCTGGCCACTCCGAGAGAGAAAAAGAATTAACTGAGATGATGCCTCTAAAGCCCTAGCATTTTTCCTGGCACAAGTGCCTCCCAGGAGAATTGTTTTTTGTATTTATTATTCTGTTGCAGTGGATTCATTACAAAGAAACAAAGTATCCCTTCATGGGAGTCACATGTAACACGATTCAATATGCCACTGCTCTGTAATCCTCGATCTTATTTTTTAATCTTGGGAGGCAGACAAAAGTCGTGTGGCAGATATAATTCAATTCTGCAATTCTAACTGTATCTGTAGGTGTTAACGTATTACTCTCTCAAAAAAAAAAAAAGCCACATAAAGACAGTACCCTGGGAAACAGGGTGCCCTGTGCACAGCTGGATTCCATGTGGTGGCAGTGGGGTCACGTGGTTGCAACCAGATTCCGAGCAGTTTTTTTAATCTCAGCAAGCGAGGCCACCCCACTGCCAGGCTCCTTGTACAGACACCTTTGCCAGGGCCTGAAGTCCCAAACAAGGCTCCGAGTAGCACCCCAGTGGGGTCCCCTCTGCACTGAGACGGCGTGGGGCTTCCGTCTCCCTCGTCCCGTCTTGTCCACAGTGAGCTGGACCCCTTTCCTGCAGGTGGTCCAGGGGTTTGCATGCACAGTTGGGCAAGGAGCCCCTCAGCCTGTCCCACCTGAGAGAGGAAGTATCGCCTCCTTATTTGGGAGTGTCTGCCAGACACTGGGGGCAAGACCGCATGTGAGCCAAGCCGTTCAAACAAAGAAATTGCCCAGCGAACTCTTCATCAGTGTTTCACTGCATATTCAGCCACTACTGGGACTGAACAGCCTTGAATACAAGGCTTGACCTTCGTACCTGTGCTGTGTCCATACGGGCCTTCACATGTGCGTCACACCTGAAAAAGGGACGACTCGCGTAGCGTCGCAGTGACTACAGAATTTACTGTAGCCCCATGCTTTGTCACAGCATTTTTCTTCATGTCTTTGGTATTTCTGTACTTGTGTGCCTTTCCAGATTTGCAGTTACCCCACAGGACTCCTCCCCCACTCCCACCATAGAAAGAGAAAAACCGTCTCAGATGAATGGAGTGTTGTGTGTTTGCGCAGTTGCGCAGTCGGTTCTTACCTGGGACGTGAGACGTAGTGGCACTTTCCAGGGTCCTTCAGGCCTGTTCTTCGGGCTCAGCCATCCTCCTGAGCTGAGGGCCCCAGGCTGGGATTACACAATGTCCCGCGTCCGTTTGCTCCTGGCTCTCCTGAGCCCCGTTGGCATTTCATTATAATTAGCAGACGACCCAGCCAGGGGTTCCTGTTCTGGGAGAAGAGGCATGAAACCTGCTCTGGCGCCTGTCACCCTCTTTGGTTTATCCGTCACCTCCAAACGCCGTATGGGGTCTTCTCTTCACCACCTGTTAAGGGACTGCCGTTCTGAGTGAGCCTTGATATTGGGACTTCAGGGGAATTATTTGGCTTATTCACAGTTCTTTGTATCTCTCCTTCCCTGCCTCACAAATGGAGAGGAGATGTCTGTAAACATGTATTTAAGCATTATTTCTGTTTGATCCTAGTGTTCAGAAATGCAATTAACATTTCATCCTATTGGTCTTATATCTCGCCCATTTACTCACAGCTATTGTTTCTCATAATTTGTGGATTATTTGGGGCTTCCTGTGCGAACAACCATGTAATCCGTGAATGACGGTTTTCTGTGTTGGTTATTGCTCTAGCCCTTAGCTCTTTCCTCTCTCTGTTCTGACTCACTACGCTGGGCAGCGGGCCTGACGAAGGCTGTTAGACCGCGTCATCTGCCCTGAGCACCCTCTAACCGATGCGAAACAATTCTCACATTTCATCATTAGGAGTGATGAGTGGGGTTTGGATGGGTGAAGGGGTTCCCTTCTACTCCTAGTTTGATAAAAGATGTTAGTATTTATTTTTCTTATTAATTTCTTTCCCATCTTCTGATTGGAAGTCACACATTCTACTTTTCTTGAAGAGGTCAACCCTGACATTCTATCCTATGTACCTAATTTACCAAAACATAAAGTTAGTTTTGTATTCCTCCTGGGGACCAGTGCAGAGTCCTGGGATGTTTTAACTCATGTCCTCACCTCCATTTTCATTTCTCTAGTATTTACACCTACCCAAATTAGACATTATTATGAGAAGTAGTATTTGATATAATTTTGGTTTTGTTGTAGCTCTATGCTTAATCGTTTGTTCAACAACCCTTCTAGCTCTGACCTTCTTTCTAGAATCTTCTGAAGTGTACCTTTTGCTAGTTTCTTTAGTGAAGTTCTGTTGGTAATAGGCTCTTTCTGATGTTTTGCATGAAAATATCTTCATTCCACTCTTTACTTGAAAGTGGGTTTTCCTGGATCCCGATATTAAAATGGCATCACTTTCTCTGGGCACTTTGAGGGTGTTATTCTCTGTCCTGCACGTATGACTTTGCCCTTGAGAAGTCCGTCATCTATATTACTGACATGGGTGTAAGAGCAATCTGCCTTTTCCTGCGTCATTCTCAAGAGCCTCTTTTGTCTCTGGTTGTCCACAGTGGCGTGAACGTTTGGGGTGGATTTCCTTGTTGCAGTCCTTCTCGGTAAATGTGCTGCCTGTGGCTAGAACTCTGTCGTCCAACGGTCCAGTAACATTCTCGCTGTTTGTCCGGCAAGCAGACGTAGCTGTACTTCTGGCACTCGTCTGCACACCACAGGGTCCCTCTCACAGGGTCCACTTTCCTCGTCTTCTGTGATTTAGCCCATTTCTCCAGATCTGTCATCCAGCCCAACCATTCTCACTAGTTCCTCTGGGAACCCCGCCATGGAGGATTTTGGGGTGTTTTTAACGATTATAATTTGTATTTCCAAAAGATCTTTTTTTGTCTGAGCTGCCTGGTCCATTTTCATGGTCTTTTACTTGAAAATTTGGGGGATTCCACTTTTTATTTCTTTGAACGTTTCAGTTGTAGTTATTTTAAATTCTGTATCCGTCATACTTTGGATCTAACTCTGTTGTCCTATTTCCTGTGTGTTCGGTGTCTTCCATTTTGAGTTCACACATGGGAGATCTTTATGGAATGCTTTCTTTCCGAGAAGATGCTAGGAGCCAGGCTGGCTCTGCAGGCCTGTGGCCCCTGCAGCCCCCGCAGCCCCTTTCCTTCCAGGATTGCTGGATGCGGGGCTCGGGATTCTCTCCCACGCCTCATGATGACCTCGTCGCTGTGCCACCAAAGTGTCTGCCCCTTGGGTAGTGTTCACTTTTGCAGGTGTTTGGAACTTCATGCTCACCGTTCTGCCTTTTGACACATGGATTTGGTTTGGGTGGGGAGACGAGGGTGGGCTGGGGCTTGGAGATGATGCCTGTGCTATTCCATCAGCACAATGAGAAGTGTGTTTTAGAGCGAAGACCCTGCCACGTGTGTTATCCACCATGTTGTGGGGCAGTCTGGTTGGAAGGAGAGGCTGGGTCACAGCACCCGTAGCCCTGGAAGCTGGGCCAGGGCTGATGGAAACATGCTCACATGTTGGTGTGAGGAGTGAGATCAGAAACCTGTTCCACGGGAAACTCAGAGGGACATGGTCGGGCTGAGCCGGGGCCAGGGAACAGCCAGGCAAGGGCTGAAGGTACGAGGAAATGGAGAGAAAGGTACAGATTGGGGGACGTTGGTGAGCAGTGTTGTGAGTGACCAGGTGGCAGCGGGAAGAGGGTGGAGTCTGGGTGATTCTGAAGTTCCATCACTAGAAATAGCACTGTTACCATGAACAGACCGTAAAAGGAGCATTTGAAAGTTATCGCAGGTCTATGTTATTCATGTTCATTTGATGTGAGGACCAAATAAGTGAAGAGTATCTGTACACATTTTTTAAATCCTCAAATGATTGCATTTGGGGGTCACAGATACAGATTTGAGAATTGCCCACGTATATGGAAGTGACTGTCTGAGCTTTGGAAGTAAATGAACCCTAGGAAGGCGTGAGGGCGTGGGGAGGACCGGGACGAAGCCTGGATTGGACCTGCACTGACGCCACCTGCAGAGGAGCCAACGGGGAAAGGAAGCAATGGTTTCAAAAGCTAGAAAGAAAACGCGAGGTGGGTGTGGGAGACAGATGGCAGGCACGCTAGGTGAGCCCGTCCTTGCTCCAGGGCAGACGTTGCTAACTGATCACAGCACTCACCCTCCCGGAGCTGGGAGCCCACCGTGGAATCCTCAATACGGGTGTCCTGGAGCTGCTCAAAGCTCTGGGACTTAGGGACTGTCGAAGGAGTGGAGACCTGCCGTGCAGCTCTCTCCCATGGGATCTCAGAGTTGAAAAGGCCCCACTGGGCCTCTTTGAGATGCTCAGTTTCCTCCCGGCTCTCTCTGAGAAGGCCATGCAACAAGGGCTGTACCCCTCAAGGGGGTACAATCCAACAGTAGTTGGCTGTTCCATCTGTGTATAGCGGCGGCGGGGGGGCAGTGGAGAGAATCGACTGAAAGTCGAGCCAGAAAAGGTTAGTGACATAGAAGATACTAGAAAAGGAAACTTGTGTCCAGGATGAGTAGAAGATAGGTGGTGGAGTTGATTTTTAAGGTAATTGATTGGGAAGCTACAGAATAGATATTGTAGAACAAGTACGTTTGGAAATTGGCAAGAAAGGAATTCTGATGGTCCTGTGAACACGTCCATATGTTCATTCCCTTAAGAAGATTTTGCATGCACAGGTAAATTTTGTTTACATAATTAGTAGGGCAAAGCCAGGCTGTATGTTAGCACTTGAATTTGGAAGTTTGGTCTTAGCGTGAAGCATTGAGTATTTCAGTGGAGGGCACCCAGTACAGCCACTGCGGTAGTGGGGGAATGAGACAAAAACTACAGACGGCCCGTGCTACAGACCTCCATGTTTTCAGTGCTTTACATTCTGTCATCTGAGGATGTGTGTGCTCCCGTCCCTGTCACTTAGAGACAGAGCAGACTGTCTCCTGCTTTCTGGAAGCCTCGCACATCTGGCAGGGGCTGACAGCCACTGGCTGAGCCCTGCATCAGAGCAAAGCAAGCTTAGGTCTTTCGCTTTCGTCCCACTGTATGTAGCTCAGGATTATGGCGAGGAATTTGCACAGAAAAGCTTTACAGCAGCCTTACAGAACAGGAAGCTCCTGGTTGTAATTTTTTTCACTGAAAGATCCAGCAAATTCGGGGAGCTTTTCAATGTGCATTTGAACTTCACAGATTAGCACAGGCCGGAGCCTGTTCAGCAGGTGCCACTTCCCAGCCCTGAATGAGCAAGTTTACCTGATGGCCTAGCTGTGACTTCTGCAGTGCTTTCTTGCCTTGGCTGTCCATTCACTGGGACAGTTTTGCCTCAAATGCATGAGCTGGAGAACACTGTCTTACAGGAAGCCATGTAGAAAAGATTGTCATTCATAGTATTGGGACATAAAAGTCACTGAGTCAAGAAGCTGGACCTCTTAAAATCCACAGATACAGTGCCCTAGCCAGTCATTGCGGGTCAGCCATGGGGACACCTCTTTGTAAGTCACAGCCAATTTTTAAGTGGAAATCCCAACAACTGCCCAGTGTCCGAAGGCATTACTGGGGTGCAGAGGGGCCTGCAGACACCCCTCCCCCAGGTTTCCTCCCACCTCCCTTTGCCATAGCAGGTGGGGTGTTCTGCATAATCCCAGGGGTTATTTGTTGACTGAGTTCCCTGGGACGCCCTCACTTTCTGCGCTTCCCGAGCCTGGCCCCTCTCCCGGGGGGCCTGACCTGTGCTTTCCCACAGCCCCCGTAGACCCTCAGAGAAGCCTGGGCACAGATAGAAGCCCTCCACCAGTGGCTTTGCAAAGGGATGTGCCCCCCTTCGCTGTGTCCCGGCTCCCTTCAGAGGTACCTCCATAGAATTAAGCACAACTCCCCAGGACGTTCAATTCTAAAAAAGCAGTGATGCTGATTTTGCATAGAACACAAGACCGTAATTATCAGAGCATGTAAAGATTTTGTGCAAAAGTGGCGTGGCCCCATTTCCATGGCCATGGGTGGTGGGTTAGAGAAGCTGTTCCCTCCACCTGGCTGTGTCTTAGGAAGGACAAGTGTCCCCTTCCTGCCCTGTCCCCACCCCCTGCGATCCATGGGATCGGGTGGGAGGTCTCAGCCACAGAGTGGGGGCTGCTTCTCTCCTGACACTGAAGGGGAGGAGGCAAGGGCTGCTGGACATGGCTGGAGATGAGCCCTGAGCGTCCTTGTGTGGAGGTCGAAAGGCTCCTGCTGGGACGGCATGACAGCCCTAGAGAAGGGACAGGGCCAACCTGAGCAGCAGAGGTCGGGGGCAGGGGGGCAGGGGCCGTGAGGGGTGCTTGGCGCTCGGGAGATAGGCTAGAGGAAGGTGGGAGGGTCGTGAAGTAGATGAGTGAGATGGTAATTACCTGAAGCAGTGGTCAGCTAGGTAGGTCGGCAGTTATCATCATTGTTAATAACACGTGCTCACCAGGTGCTGTAATGAAGCACGTTCACGGGCCTGTGGTTGCAAACTATGAATCAGACGAGATGTGACGCCTGAACCTCCAGCTGGAGGTTTCCTAGTGGTTATTTGTGACAGTTCTGCTGCTTCTAGTGGTCCCTCCTGTCCCTTTTGTTTCTGTGGCAGGACCAGGGGGTAGATGAGAAATAGGACAACTGCCGACATTTGTGGACATGGCCCAGGCCCTGTGTCCACCTGAGTTCATACATGTCATTTAGCCAGTGGGACACGCGATGAAGCAGGTGGCCTTTTCCCCCACAGTAAGGGTGACAGACGGCCTCGGAGGGGTCTGGCCGTGTCCAAAGCGCCCAACGTGGCCAGCAGAGCAGCAGGATTTGAGGCAAGTCTAATTCTTCCCAGTCCGGTCGCCCCACAGCAGCTGTGAAGTCCCTTGAAGTCTCCTGGGATCCCACTCGCTCTCCCCTTCTGAAGACAAAAGTATTAAAGCCTTCCGCACTGTAACAGGGTCTTCTGCCGACAGTGAACAGAAACCCCAGGCACCCCTCTTTGCAGGTATATCTATGGATGTACAAAGAGGCCAACAGAGAAATCAAAACTATACCCTGAGATTCGCAGTATTAACTTACTTTGCGTCCCACAGGTATCAGTGGTCAGCAGTAAGTTACAATGTTGTTTTCCTAAGTTGCTCCTGTGTCGCTCGGTGGGTTCCTAACACAGAAACATCACACGCTGCTTTTCTTTCCCTCACCCCCTGGGCACTGCTCCAAAGCTAGCTGAGCCGGGCTGGCTGTAGGAACCAGATCTGGAGTGTTTGCAGGTCTGTGGATCAACTCTGTGCTCTGCCGGCAGCCCCCTGCGGGCACGATTGAACCCAAAAGCACTTTTGTGACCGAGGGCTGGCAGAGGGGCCGCGGTCGCATGAAAGCTAAACCCTTCATCCCCGCCACTCTGTGTTTCAGAGCAAGAAGAAAACTTTGAGTTTATCATTGTGTCCCTCACTGGCCAGACGTGGCACTTTGAAGCCACCACGTATGAAGAGCGAGATGCATGGGTCCAAGCCATCGAGAGCCAGATCCTAGCCAGCTTACAGTCGTGTGAAAGCAGCAAGAATAAGGTAAGGCCCTTAGCAGGCTGCCCCCCGAAATCAAGGGCCGCTGATCATGAAAGGGAAATGGAGGCCGAGAGAGATGCCCAAGGGAGGGAAGCATCATGTGATACGTGTGAGTGACAAGACCCTGGTATGCTTTCTGAGCAAGAAGCCAAGTAGTGGAAAAGATAAGAAACACTTTGTGTCGATTTGTGTCAGATATCATACACTCGTATCCTGGCTTCACCATTTTCGGACAACAGATAAATCCCCTTTTAAATATTTACTCTCCCCTAATCCCAAATGTAAACCGTGGGCCTTTTCATTGTATGTGATGGCATCCTGCAGCTCTTGTCACTTATGTATCCACACTGAGTTTTGTTTCAGGCACAATACACTCAGGAGAAGGGAGGCAGACTAAAAGGGGCACTGTTCTGTTCTCATAAACGCACAAAATTCAAGTCCATGTCAAGTGAGAAACTGACTTGTTACAGAAAAGTAGACACACAGCTGTGAGATGCAGGGAGTCAGAGAAGGTACAGTGAGCATTTTCAGAACGCTGCTGATAAAATCTGGTATGCGTTTCAGTCAATAATTAGAGGTAATTAGTTTACACTTGTTTGGGGGCGGGGAAGACGTTATTTTTAACCTGCATTTTCTAGATTCCTGCCCAGTGATAATCCTTATACAAAAGTCTTTTTTTTCCGCTTTTCCTTTTCGCCATTAAAGATTCCTTCAAATGTTAATGCTTGGATGTTTTTAACCCCTTTTCTGGGATATTTTAGAGTCTTGGAGAACATTTTGATTTTTCAAACTATGATCAACTAGAAACTAAGAGAAAGGACATTGCCCAGCGACCTGCAGTTTCATTTGAAACAATTTAAAGAAATTTCTGCCGATGATTTATGTCCAGCTTTGTCATTAAGAAGAGAGTCTATCTTTCAGAAAGATGGAGTGTCTTATTTTATTACCCTCTTTAACCAGGGTAAACCAGACCACAGTCATTATTATTATAATGTAATTTGCTTCTCTTTTTTAAAGCTGTTTTATACCCAAGGTGGGGAGAGTCACTGCCTTTCATTTCTGAGCATCTTGGCTTAATGAGTCCCGCAGCCACAGACGATGCTCTTGCGTCTCCTCGCCGATGGGGAGCGATGCCACGTGTCACCCGCACAGCACGGGACTTGAGTCTCAGGAGTAGGAAGGGCCGGTGTTGCCAAGCAGACAGATGTGTCTCAAATTTTATATGAAGTCACCATGCCTCACCCGGGTCAGGCTCCACGCCATGTCAGCCTGACGCAGGAGGACCTGGGAGAGCCACGGCCTTTCTCACACCTGGCCAGGCTCTTCCCTCTCTGTGAAAACAGACGGCATCGCCTTGGCCTGCTGCACACGCACCAGCCTTAAAATGCTGCCCCCTTTCTCCTGCTAGCCGTGTGCACTCTTAGGAAGGTGCTGTTCCTGGGTGGCCTCAGGAAGGCAGAGTCACACCTGTTCACTGTGGGTGCTTGTGGAACAGGTGTGAAAGTGTACAGCGTGGAAGTAATACCCACAGGGACAGCTTGAGGGCAAAATGTAGACTCGGCTGAGAATGAGCTTTAAGTAATGTTAGCTCCTGTGGATAATTCAGAGTGCGTAGCAGGTGCAGACCTCCATACACATCCATACGTCACAGAAATTTTACAGGTAGGCAGAGACAGACAGACATATCCCTGTATGTGTACACACACACACTCACACACACACACTCCAGATGCCAATATAAATTGTTTAACATTCTTAGAATACTTGGGTATCTAACCAAAGGGAATAAACCCCCAATAATGCATTGTGCTATTAGGCAGTAGCAATTAATAAATTATAATTTATTGTTAGGTGGTAAGCAGTAAATTGTTTCATGGCAAACAATTTGACGGGAGATGGTTCAATTTATGAAGAATTTTTATACAAAAATGAAGCTTATTCTAAGTGCCCTCTGAAATTTATTTGGCTTTACCCATTATATTAAATGTATGCAGCATAAGCCTTAAAAACGGTATATGTATATTGCTTTACCTAACACCTCAGCTCCAGGAATTTATTCTTAGTAAGTAATCACAAATATATGCAAAGACTTAGCATTGTTTACAAGAGAGAAAAATTGGAAACAACTTAAATGTCAATCAAAGTGAACGTCATAATAAGTCATCATGAGGGGGAATATTAAGCAGCCATTTAAAACGATGGTATTGGAGAGCAAGTGGTGGCAATGAAAGCTAACAATATGTAATTAGACTAGAAAGGCAGATTTCAAAACAGTAGATAGTGTGTTGGCTTGAAACATACTAACGTGTGCGTACATGTGCTTAGGAAAAGGCTACAGGAGCAGATATCAAAATGTTAATTAAACTGAACTGTGATAATCATATAGCTTACAGATTTTCATGTCATTCTTTTCCCCTTCTGTGTTTTCTAAACTTGCTTAGAGAAGGCATTCAAGTGTAAGTGTAAGACTAAATGGCCCCAGCTGTACTCCTACTCCTCCCTGCCCCATACCTGTTAGTGACTTTGTTACTGTAGCCACTGAGATAGTCTTAAAAATGAAACTTGAAGTGTGGTGTGGACATGGTCTCCTGACAAGGAATCGTGATATATGAGGTGTGATCAAAACATACGGTGAGTGTTTAAATAAAAAAAGTTTATTACAGTAAAAGACACATTGCCATTAATCCCTCTCAGAATACTGCCCCTCGCTTAGAACACACTTACCCATCGTTCTTGCCACTTTCTGAAGCAGTTCTGGAAGTCCTCTTTTGTGAGTGCCCTTAGCTGTGCTGTCATGGCTGCCTCGATGTCCTGAATCATTTTGACTTTGGGGAAGAGCCAGAAGTCGTGTGGTGCCAGATCTGATAAGTAAGGTGGATGAGGACACACAGTAATGTTTTTATTTGACAGACATTGCCGTATACCAGAAGCAATGTGTGACACGGAGTGTTGTCCTGATGGAGGATGATTTATGGCAGGCTTTAAAACACACCTTCTCTCAACCGTAGCTCACACCCAACTGACTGCACCGAACACGTTGAAACTTATTACTATGGTTCAGCGCGCCACTTTCCATATTGAAGATCTTGCCTTTCTGTTGGATGGCACTCGGCAGCAGCATTCACCGTAGTTTCTGATCACACCTCATTTATCTTAACAGTGCCGATGAAACCTCACCCTTTGCTTATAAGCAGTTTATTTCTTTCTCATTTTCTACTCTTCATACCTAGTAGACACACAACAGTGAAAGCACATTAACCAATTACATGCTTTGTCCACGTTCATTCACAAATGGTCCCGAACTTCTCTTTGTTCTCAGGTCTGGAAGAGTCGGTCTCATGTGATAAATCTTCACATGGAAGCTTCCTCCCAATGCGTAATGCATTCCCCATCACTTACTCTTTTTCATTAGCAGACGCGTAATTGTTTGAAATCGCCCTCATCCTATATTTGCTCATGATCTGTTTGTTTTTCCCTGACGTTATTAGTAGATATGAGCATTTCTCTGAATTCTTATAGCTTGCGTTTGTGTGTCTTCCTCTATGTCCAGTCCCGGCTGACGAGCCAGAGTGAGGCCATGGCCTTGCAGTCGATACGAAACATCCGAGGGAATTCCCACTGTGTGGACTGCGAGACCCAGAGTAAGTGAGCCTTGGGACAGTGGGCCTGGGCTCCACAGTGGACGGTGGGTGGTCTGACCGAGCCGGAGTGGCAGGGGTCCCATGTCTGTCTTCTTCAGTTCCTACAGCTCCAGTGGGCCCTGGTTACAGGGAAGGAAATGCAGAGTCTGACAGTCAATACTATTTCCCAGGTTATAAAAACAGGGTTTTTATAACAGGATTTGAATCCTCTCCACCGCCTGCTGTAGGGACGGAGACTAAGGACACGAGTAGATGACACATTGACAGAGGCTGTTTTATTTTTAAGTGAGACCATCCAGTTGGGGTGAAAGTGCTAGAAAACATACTGTCCACACACAGACAGGAAACTGGAAAGACCTCACAGGACGGTATGGCTGCATACACAAGAAGCGCTCATCGAGTGGTTGTCCCCTCACTCTGGCCGTGTACCTCCGGGAACTAAGCCGGGGACACGGGCGGCAAAGACTAGCCCCAAATGTCCATCACAGCCCAGTTCACAGAGCAGAATGCCACAGCTTCCCAACGGTGAATCCCAATTATGCACAAGTTAACGGGGTAACTGTTCTCGTAGAGAAACACACACAAACCTAAAAAGTCAGGTAAAAACGTCTTCACGGAGATGGAGGAACTTCATGATGCCTTGTGACTTGAGACAGTATTTAGGGCAGTACGTCATGGAGAGCCCAGTGAAGCTTTTCGGTATTTGTGGAGTAAAGATCTGTAAGGATGCGTTCTAGTTTTAACCCCAGGTATCTGACTGACAGGGTCTTCAGGGATCAGGCTTGTCTAATTTTTCTATAGAACACAGATGTCTTAGGAAATTGCCCTGTCTGCATCTCCCCCGAGACCCACTCTGCAGTTTCTTCATGGAGTTCCACTGCAGCTGCCTCAGACATCGCAGCCAGGAGGCACTCCTGCTGCCCCCCGGGCGTCTGGCAGGCAAGATGGGTCTCAGCCAAGGTCGGCCTGGAGGGCGGGCCCGATGACCACGGGGTTTTTATAACAGGGTGTGACAGACACCGCGGGACTCGGGCTTCCACAGCCGTGCCTCAGGAAAGTGCAGTCACACTCTCGGCTGTCAGCCCTGGGGACCAAGCCGAGGGCCTCCCACTGGGGTAGAGCCTGGGAGTCACAACGCTGGCAAGTGAGGGAACTGATGCCGGAGATGGAGGCAGGAGACTATTCAGAGCTTTGAGGCCCCGGGGTTCTCACACCAGTGTTCTGGTCCTGCTGATAGAGATTTGGGACTTGGTCGGAATGGCAAATGGTAGCCCCTGGCAGGTTTTGAGTCCCCGGGGCTGTCACACGATAGGACTCTCCGTGTAGACCCCGGGTGGATGTGTGGAGTGTGGGCTGCAGGAAGTGGAAGGGGAGGCCTCAGACAGGCTGGGGCACCTCGCATTGTGACAGTGGCATGGACCAGGTGGGGACCAGGAGGGGTGGGAACGAGAAGGGGTGGGATTTGAGAGAGACTGAAGCCTTGCTGGTTGCCTGGAGGAATGATGGAAGAATCAGGGTGGGCTCCCAGGATCCTGACACAATAACGGTGCATGCCGGAGCCGTTTGCTGCAGCAGAAAGGCCCCTTTCGGGAGACGACACTTACAGGGTGCAAGATGATGGGAGGTACCTGCAAGATACCAAATGGAAATGTGCAGTGGTAGCTACATGGGGGCCCTGGTGAGGAGCAGGTGGAGGATATCGGTGGGCGATTGATAGCATTGGGTGGTTAGCAAGGCCCTGGGTTGGGTTGAGTTTGCGTGGAAGAGAACATACTAGATAGAAGAGACGCCTGCAAGACCCCCTGAGGTAAGGGGCAGATACAGGTGGGAAAGCTGGGAAGGAAATCAAGGTGGAGAAATGAAGGTGGGAGAAAATTCCAGGGAGGGTCTTGACCAAAAAGGCATCAGAAGGCAGTGTTGTCAGAAGCATCAGAAGTAAGTAAAATGGTGGCCAAACAGGATCCTTTGAGTTTTGCCCACAGTGGTGGCTGACGACTCTGGCTGCCCTGTTCCAGGGGAAGGGTGGGGATGGAGGCCAGGTTGCAACGTTTGGGAGGCACAGAAGTAGAGGCAGCCAGTTAGAAGCTGGGCCGTGAAGGGGAGTGGAGACAAGGGGAGAGCCGGGGGTGGAGGGATGCTGAGTTTCCGCAAACTGTTCGCCACGCCACCCCCTTCCCTAAACACCCCGCAAGGCCCGGGCCAAACCCTCCTCCATGCAGCCTGTGCGTTTCTTCTTTTGGCTGTACTCTTCAACATTTAGTCTGCATTTCCTCACTCATTTTTTAAAACTTAACTATTCTTTGGGGCATTTGTTTTCTCTTCCCAATTGGAACGTCTCTGAGGTCGCAGACTTCACGTGTATTCCCCATGGCCTCTGTCACCGCCTTCCTGAGTACCACTTAGGCATTAAATAAATGGCTGGCTGATTTCTGATGAATTAGCGTACAGCCATTCCTGGTCATTTGTCATCTGTAGAATGACTCGAAATAAATATGATGTCAGCTGCCTGGGTTTTTGTTGTTATTGTGGACTCTTCAAGTGCACCTCAAGTAAACATTGATTGTTCCTAAGTGATGTGAAAGCCATCGACTGTCAAGGCCAGCCGCATCTCTACAGACCCGCTGTAGATTCCAGCATGGAGCCAGCCCTGGGCCCGAGGACTCAGTCTTGTGATGTGAGCCCGTGTCACACAGGGAGGGATCCACTGTGGCGCAGTATCAGAAAAGCACGTTGCCGTTCACTCTGAGCCCCGGCTGGCTGATGGAGCTGGGTAGTGACCTCAGCAGAGGACTGACCGTGCCCGCCATCTTGTCACCATGGAGAATGGAAAACGGGGAGTTGCTTCACTGGGAACCTTTAAAGTCACTGAAAATCATATTTTTTCATGTTAGTGTGCCTCTCTTTCGTCTCTGAAATTTGCAAACACGCCCGTCATGTGACTATTGACAACTGGCATATGCCGTGGTGGCAGAGGCAGTTGTGAGGGACATTCTGGCTTTGGGAATAACCAGCTGTCCATCACCATCCCTGTCAGCACCTTTCCCTCTGTCAGCTGCCATCCGCAGTGGACACCAAATCACGCATGAATTTTTTCATGTGCATTTGCCCTCTCGAGGGGAATACTGCTGTGAAAATATCGGAAAGTGTAGGAAGTTCCAAGGCTTTATCCAAAGCCAGAGATTTAAGAGTTGCCACCAGCATGTCCAATCTTTTGAGACCCTTCAACCAGGACCAAGTACTGGCAGGGACGTGCTTTCAAACCGTGTGATTCTAGGGAGGAACTCTGCGTGCAGTCTCACTGACTGGCTGTTTTGTTGCTAAGAGCCTAAGTGCAGGGGTGAGTGAGGGTGGTGTGACCGCATGTGGTGCCTGTCCCTCTTCCCACAGACCCGAACTGGGCCAGTTTGAACCTGGGAGCCCTCATGTGCATCGAGTGCTCAGGGATCCACCGGAATCTTGGCACCCACCTTTCTCGAGTCCGGTCTCTGGACCTAGACGACTGGCCCATCGAGCTTATCAAGGTGATGTCGTCCATTGGGAACGAGCTGGCCAACAGCGTCTGGGAAGAGAACAGCCAGGGGCGGACGAAGCCTTCACTGGACTCCACAAGGTAGGAACGTGGGAAGGGGGGTGGCTACGGGGCATCTTGCCAGCAGACGACTGGAAATGACCTTAATGACAGCCACAATTGCAACTGCCCTGGCAACCTGTAGGAACGCTAATTAGACCAGCATGGAAATGCCTGTATTTAAAATTGGTCTTCAGCAGACGTGGATAATTCAACCTCTTTCATTTTTATGTTTGTTTTACACCTTGGGGATTCCTCTCTCCCTCTTAGAAATGTGTTAAGCTTATAACCTTATGAATATATCACTTTAATTAATACATTTCTAATAGGCATAAGCTGTGCTGTTAACACTAATTATGAATTTTTGATTCTTTAATTTTGTCATTCTTACATCTTTGATAAGCATCTACTCAGTTGGCTGGCACGCGCACATACAAAATGAGTGTTTATGGAAACAAAATATACTTTATTTTCTAAACACTTAATCAGCCAAGTATGGCATAATGTATGGTGACTCCTCATTACTGTTAATTGTTACCCAGTGTAAAAAACGCATTTATTTTGAGGCCATTTAGTTTCCCATTTTTCATTTACAGCTATTATAAACCGTTTTTGAGTACACATACATATTTAATGTACCTGAGAGGTGATGAAATGGCATGCCTTCTGGGGAAGCCTGTTTCCTAGCAGCAGAGAGGACTGCTCCATCTCTGCGGTGTTTGAGGAAGGGGCTTCTGGGCTTGCATCTCCCACGTCTGAAGTAGGCGTGGGGTTCCCTTTCCACATTCCCGTCTCAGGTGTGCGGAGAAATGAAGGGAGAGGAGGCCTCCCCACGTGAGCACTCTTTAAATTTCTCTGATTGGTTTTGCTGGTAGTCAGACAACAAGAAGTCCAAGCACAGCCTGTGGTTGGTCCACGCGTGAAGGATAAGAAATCGGTTTGTCCCGCTAAGTGATGTTAAGTGCTGACAGTGGGCGGACTGTTTCCTCAACCCTGACAAATGAATTTGTGGTGTCACCTTCGCTTCACTTTAGAGAAGGAAGTTGGTGTGTTATTAGTTCCGCTCTTCACGTTAGATATTCTGTGGGGGCAGAGAGAGGCGGGACGCAAGGAAGGTGCCCAAAGTGTATCTGTTTACAGCGACGGGTTTGTTAGTATGCGACTTGTAGCATGTGATGTAAATGTGGGCAACTTCCTTCCAAACTGAAGGACTGATACACTTTTAAAAACTGTTTATCTCGATATGTTTAACATTGACATGGAAATCAGCCAGGCCACAAATGAGCGACATTCTTAAAAGATTGATTCTTGTTTTAATAAACATTTTTTCGTAGATATAGTTTCCCTGGAGGATATTTAGGTCTGAAAATGAAAAACAAGTAGAAATTGGATTGTGTATGAGTGCAGAAAATTAAAATAAGTTGGAAAAATGAACTTCATGCACTTTCCTGTTTATGTGTAAAAGGAGCATATGTACTATTGTTAGTATCATGAATTAGAAAAGTTTATTTTTTCATCTGTCCTAATTGGGAGCATTTAGAATGATTGGAAACGAAGTCGTGGGTTAGTTTTTTCTTTTTTTCTCTATTTATTTATTTATTTATTGATGGCTTAGGTGCATTTTACTGGTTTTCTTTTAGAAAGATGTAGGTTAATGTTTTAACTGGTAAATATTTTGTATTCGTGTTCTCTTCATTCCTAAGTGAAGACTGTGTGTATAGGTGTGCTTTAGTTCTCATTTGCTCTAGAGTGTGTGACGTTGTCTCCAATCTAGTGTTATATACATGACATCTCTATAGTTTACAGCCATTTCAATCTTCCTTTTTCATAAATGGAGTGACTGCCGTTAAACCCCACCTATCCTTCCGTCACACATACTTCCCTAAAGAGCAGTGCTGAGTTGTAATTCCTCTCCAAGGTGATGGGGATGGGTGTGGTCAACCCGGTGACTCCAAAGGTAGCTGTGGAACTTGTGAAATCCGTCCATCTCTAAGGAGATAAACCCGTCTGAGAATTGAATACCACTCTGTACCTTTAACGAATTCTCCCAGGAAGTTCTGTTTTTAATTAAATTCAGCCAATATTCATTGAGTGCCCTCTCACAGAAAAGGATAATTATACCCCTGCAGTGGTTGGCGGATGGTCTCAGGGCCAGCTGACGGTACCAGGACTGGGGAAAAATCACACAATGCAGGGATTCTGACCACCACTGTGCTCCAGGGAACTTTCAATGGAGAGATGACGTCTAAGCTGAACTTTGAAATCTGGGGCGATTTCCAGGCCTCAGGGGCTGGGGTATGTACTGGAGGTTGGGAGTGGCCTGAGCAAGGACAAGCGTGTGAAGCCTTGGGGGGTAAGTGTGGACGTCAGTGGGGTGGTCACCCATGGGGCTATTCCCTTGAGTAAATAAGAAGTGGGATAAGTGGGACCAAACCAGAGCCGAGGCTGGGAGAGCCCCTGAGCCACCAGGGTGGTGGTATAACAGCAACGCTGGGGGTGGGGGGAGTTGTTGGGTCTGTTTACATGTTCGTGTATGTTCCGCCTGTGGCCAGGAGGTCTGAAGGCAGCTAGCGGCATCCTTGGAAGGGGTGGAGACAGCCCGTCGGAAGGCTGTGGTCCTGGTGGCACATATGCCAACCTTAGATACACTGTGAAAAAATGAAAACCAACATGGGGTCATAGTGGAATCATACAGTAACTCAGACACCGGCCACCTTTCCTACCTCTGCAGTTTCCTCAAATAGAAATGAAAAACTCAAGGTGTGGGCTAGCATTCCCGTGTGGACTTCCGTGTGGGCTGTGAGAACGCATATCTAGTCAGGATCAGAAGGAAAGACACCCCCTCCCACCCACCCCACTTTGGTCTCTGCAAAACCTGTCGTTGTTGGTAGAAACAGCTGGAGGGTTCTTGTAATGTGGCCCTAAGGTAATACTAAAAAGAAATGTTTTAATAAATTTCTATCTCTATCCAAGGAAAAGTCAAGTGCAACATATGCAGTCTAATTCTCTGAAAAAGGGCCCAGCTGTGTTCCTGAGATGCTCTAGTCCATTCCGTCTTGTTTAGAAGATTCATTCTGACAGTGAAATATAATTAGAAATGTGTTGTTCCTCACACACACACACACACACACACACACACACACACACACACACACACACCAGCACCATGGGGACGTGGAACAAGGCAGATCCTTCTCCAGAGAAACAACCAGTCGGTCCTTGGAAACCGCTGCCCACGGGAGTCACCCAGACCGGCGGGCGAGTTAGGAGAGCAGGCGCCTCTGACCAGCTGGCTGGCTTTCGGCTTGTTGTCCCCACTCCCTGATTAGGGCAGCTTCGGACGGCTCATAATTGGTTCCAGCCATGCTCAGCCACCCTGAGAACTGCCGTTCAAACTTGAACAGTATTGTGATCAATGGAAGCTGACGGCGGCACAGCCGTATTGACTTCCCATTCCGAAACCGGCCATCATTAGTCAAGAAAAGCATCTTTTAATTACTCCCAGGAAGAAAAAAAAAATCTTTTTGGATGGATTCTGCAACAACTGCCATTTTTTCCAGTGCATTCGATATTAAATGTATTGTCACAGGAGGGAAGAGGCTGCCCTGCCCTCCCCCATCTGTAATGGAGGTTTAATTTGGAGAAAGGAGCGTGTACGGGAGATCAATGCTATAACAATTAACCACATCTGGGGTGGAATCAGAGTCCCCGTTCTAATTGCTATTGATACCATTTAAGCACACGCTTAAAATACTGACTTTAAACGGGGGTGCCGACGTAGGGTAGAGATACTGACAGCAGACAGAATTGGCTAGAATTTAGGGGCTTGAGGAGGGGCCGTTTGCTGGGCCTGAGGACACAGCCTGTGCGTTTGTGCTTGAGACTGTGTAGTTTGTTGTCCACACGTGGACACTGGTCGGGAGCAGCCAAACACGGCTCTGCTGCCAGTGTGACGACACACATTGTGACCCAAGGGAGAAGTCACCAAGCTCCTCAGTGACCCTTTCAGATGAAAGAATAATAAGCTCAGAGGTCAAGATGTTAAAACAGTCAAGTGCCTGCTTCTTGAGTGAATGAATGAACAAATGAATAGGTGATAGAACTGGTTAGCTTGGGATACGCCTGTCAGGTGGTGTTGCCACCTCGGGGCCTCGGAATTCCTCGTGTGTCTGAATAAGATTGGGACTTTGACATTTCCAGCGCACAGCAAAGCCATCTCAACAAACCTGCGTGAACACCCTCTCACCCGCGGCCATGCAGGGGTACTTGAGGGGCCGATCTTCATCCTAGTGGTGGGTCATCTTCTACTCTCAGCCCCGCTTCACTCAGGAGCGGTTAGGATCAACAGCGGTGAAAATCGCTCCCTGCCAGAACCGGGCACAGAGCCCTCTGCCGCATTTGCCCCTTCATCTCCCTCCCATCTTTGTGTCTCAGTGTCCGGGCGTTTGGCCCATGCAGTTCTGCAGGGACCAGCTGCTAGGGCATGTGAGCGCAGACAGCTTATTTACATGGTGGTTCGGGAGTCTGCCGATTTAGTCTAGGAAATCCAAGGAACCTGGAAGTGGAGATCTGTGTTCCACGAAGAGCCCTTGAGAGAAGCTCTAAGCCCAGCTGAAATCACCCTTTCCCACGTGGAGTCTGCTGGTTTAGCATACACACTTGTCCCTCTTTCAGCATCCTTTCTCTTCCTGTCACTACTTGTCAGTTTGCCTGCGCACCTAAACTCCCCTCTCGCCTTTAACTTATAAAAAGATACCACTTCGGGAGGAAGACTTGGGGCCGGACGCCAGAAATCTGCGTGGGAGAGACCGGCTGGACACTTCCAGACGGGCCAAGTCCGCCCGCCCCGGGATCCGAGTTCCGGCTCTTTTTGATTCTGCAATGCCACTTTCATCTTATTTATGCACAGGGAGGTATTGATAAAGGGGAAATGGATCCAAACTGAAAATAATTGGAGCCCCACCGCTAACTCTGAGATATTAAAAGCAGTACCACTTGGCCACGTCTTTGTCTCGTTGGGTTTGATCATGAGATCACAAAATAGTAATCTCAGGCTCAAATTTCTGGCAGAGAGACGCCCTGTTCCACACGGGCCTCAGGAAGCACTGGTACCCACCGCCGTAGGACTGTCTCATCTTACTATTTTTCAACAGTTCTTGGCCCGCCGAGGTCAATGTTTTGTCTCTTTTGCGTGCTCCTCTGTGCTTGAAACCTTCTCCTATTTTCTTTCTTTAAAAAAAAAAAAAGAAAGAAAGGAAAGAAAAGAAAAGAAAATGGGCAGGGGGAGAAATAGAAGGGGAAAAAAAAGGACTTTGCGGTGATGACCAGACCCATCTGCAGTTGGTGGCGTCTGCTCCCCACATGTCACTTCCCTCATTAACAAGCAATTGAATTAATTAAATGCTACTCAGAACACGCATAACAAGCTACCGGCAGTGTCCAAATTAGCACTGATAATCAAGGATGATTTCCTTTATTATCCTCCTAAGTGGTGTGCAGACTCTGGTCTCCCTGCCTGCCCTCATCTATTTACATACCCCCGGCTCCTGCCTTTGGAAGCGGAGGTTGTCTTACCTGGGTAATTTGCCACAATCACCGAGCGTGGCCGATAAATGCCCTGCCCTGCGCCACCGCCACCGCGTGTCCCCCTCCCCGCCTGCCCTCCCCCAGCCCCAGCCTTTGTATCTCAAGCTCCCTGATAAATTAAAGGCCACCCCTGTGGTCTCTCAAGTGAGTAATAGAGGCAGAAATTTCATTTTGCAACTGGCTGATTTAATGATCCAAAGGGTAATTAATGGCCTGATTATCTTAATGTTAAGTATGTCCGGCAGCGATTACTGTGACCTCCCGCTTGTCAAGGTCCGGGCTGTGCTCTCCTTTCAATTAAGTTCTCTGGGGCTTAATGGTATGAATAAACTCCTCTGATTCTATCATCCCGGACGGACGCCGAGGGTTCAGGGAGCTGGGGGCTCGTTTGGAGTTTTAATCAGCCTGTCTTCTACTCCTGCGATCAGAGTTACAGCCATACAAGGGCAGCTTCACTTTCTTCTTCCCCGCGCAGACTGCCCCCACCCCCACACACATCTTTTTGTTGTGTTGTTTTATTTAGTTTCTCTTATTTATTCCAGCGCTCTGAGGGAGTATTGTGTTAGTGGAGAAGCCGCTGTGCTCCGTGAGGCTCGTCTCTTCTAATATAAATTATCATGTGAGCGCTGTGGTTTCCCTGTTTGACAGGCTTAATTAATTGGCAGGAGCCCCCGAAAATGACAGTGCCACTGATTGCAACTCAGAGTGACTTTCTGTCATCGTGATCGCCCGTCAGCAGGCCTGCCCCGGCCCGAGCCTGCAGAGCGGGCCCAGCCTCCTGTCTCCCGGCTCGGCAGAGATGGTGTCCTGAGCAAGGGGCGACAGTGGCAGGTGCCGAGGAGCCGGGGATTTGCAGGCACGCCAGTCTGTGTGCAGGAGTGATATTTACTGCCAGTAAAGTTTATGCAGCCACGGCTCTGCAAATGCAACAGCTGCTTGGGGACCGTGGGTTTTACTTAAGATATTTTAGTGATTCCTCGTAGCAGGCCGGCTTGGAATCAGACTCCAAGAGCCACAGCTCACTTAGGGACCCTTCGTGACTGAATGGTCCTCATTAGCACGTTGCTAAACGTGCTCTAGTTTACCAGAGCTCTGAGCCCAGATCAGAAATATTCCACTATAAATATTAAGCCAATTAGGAAAATGTATAAATGAGAAGTGCAAGTGCATTAACACTGCCTCAAAAATAATACCTATAGATTACAGCTGACAACGGATACAGCAATTCATCTAGTCAGCCGTGGCCAGGGAGCTTGGCGGGATTCCATGCTCAGCCGCACTGCTCTCCGAAGAAGCGCTCAGCGTAGACTAGCTCTAATCATAAGAAAGGCGAATTTAAGAAGATTCTCCATAAGGTCGAGCAAAATGGGATCACTTTTTAAAGGATAACCGCACCGTCCGTTTGCCTTTGAATCGGATGGACAAATATGCTGTCAGTTCACTACGGCCTCCTGCTGCACACAGACCCCAGGTACTTATTTGATCTTGCAAGAGACCAAATGTGTACTGGGAGCCAGCCTTGCGACCAGGGGTCTGTCGTGGGTTAAAAAAATCCCGATCATTTACTCTCTGAAATGTAGCCATGGAGACAATTAAGGAGTTGTTTTATTTGTTGTTTTTTAAGAAATTTTACTGTCACTGGTAGATGAAAATGTGAGTCGTCAGCAAGCATCAGCTGTCTTTTAGGTGCCCGGACCACGTGTAAGCCTCTGTCCTTTTGTGAGCGTCTGTAAAGGAACATAAGGTATAGGTGAAACTGTTTAGACTTGAATTACATATCATGGAAGACATTCTAAACGTGGACCTATAAATACTCTGGAAGACAGCTGCCTGTTTTGAGTCCTCCAACAGAAGAGCATTTCCACGGGGTCATTGCTTTTGGTGGTGTTTTGATCATTTTGCCCTAGAAACTTTCTCTCTTCTGAGGACCTGTTCTGCTTTCTTCTTCCTAATAATGAAGGAGACAGAAACAAACCTGCGTCCAGGGTTCACAGTGCACTGTGTGCTTCTCCTTAGCATGGAGCCATCCTGTCACGGGATGATGCCCATTTTTTAGATGAAGAATGTGCAGTTCAGGTCCTTGTCATTTGTCCAGGGTCACATGGGACAAGGGAACAAATCACTTCATCCCCGGATCCGACTCCTGAAACCCAGCCTGGGTCCTTCTGCTCCTGTGCTTGTCATGTCCCACGTCACGTGGCCAAATCCAGTGGTCCGTTGCACCATCTAGCGATGCCGTTGTGTTTGCCAGTATCCTTTCCTTCTCCTCCCCGTGGCCCCAGCTCAGACTCTTGTTAACCATTGTGTGTCTGTGTATAAAACTAGTATAAATTTATTATGTATGATAACATAACTACAACATTTTTCCACTTACAAAATCTAGTCGCCTCAATCATGGTAACTTAAGTAAGAGTAATAAAGCCTCATACATTTTAGTTTGCATTCATGTGGCAAATCTGATCTTGTAAGTCACACAGTCATGATTCCAAAGTCTTAATTCTCTATAGTTGATCTTAAGAGCTTCTGTGGAAAACCGTGCTGAGACCTCTAAATAGCTGGCCGACATAGGCATGGGGTTCGAGCCCCAGCTTTTTGTGTAACCACGTCCTCCCACCTGAACTGCCCTCTGTGCGTGTCCCTGACCCGACACTGCCAGTTGAAAACGTTCAGTTTGTATTTCAGACAGCCTCGCACCTAACATTATCTGCCTGATGAAATGTAGAGCTGGGCCAGAGGATTTCTACTTCAGTTGCATGGCCAGCATCTTCTGCAATTTTAATTTTTTAAAAACCAGGGCATTTTCTTATTTGTAAGATGAGACTAGCCGTTATTTCCACCCAGTTAATCATGTAGATTTAATGCTAAAAGAAAACTTTATGAAGTTTTCTGGGATCCTTTTTATCTGGAAAACGCAATCAGCTTTGTACCTGGGTCCTACATGCTGGCAGTGAGAGAAACAAGTGGCCCATGCCCTCCCAAGTTCTAGGGAGGGTCTGTTGATATACAAGAATTATGTGGGTTGTGCTTGGTATCTGTAGAGTAGTTTATTACAGCATCGCCTAGAAATTCACATTCTCAGGCCCCACGCCAAGCCTACCCAGTCATATCCCTGGGGTGGGGCCCAGTGATGAGTTATACCTTCTCTACGTGATTCTTATGCACATTAAAGTTTGGGAAGCACTGGTCTGCACCAAGTAGTATAAACAAATGTCCACAATCCTTCCTGGAGTCCCCCTCCCTCTCTTAGCCCAAATCCTTGAACTTATTCCTGATTTCTTGAGAAATCAGGTGTGTGTCCTCTTTCTTTACTGACTTTGGCGTGGCCTGGCATCTCCAGTGTGCCATCCCAGCAAGTGCTCCAACACATAGAGCATCTCGGTGTCTGGCCCCAGGAAGATGATTAGACACTGTGATCGAATGTCATTTTCCCCAGGAATGCAAGCTTGGTTCAATACACAAAAATCAATCAATGTCATATAACACATTCATAGAATAAAAGACAAAAGCTGGGGCTGGCCCGGTGGCTCAGGTGGTTGGAGCTCCATGCTCCTAACTCCGAAGGCTGCCGGTTCGATTCCCACGTGGGCCAGTGGGCTCTCAACCACAAGGTTGCCGGTTCAATTTCTCGAGTCCTGCAAGGGATGGTGGGCAGCGCCCCCTGCAACTAGAAATGGCAACTGGACCTGGAGCTAAGCTTCGCCCTCCACAACTAAGACTGGAAGGACAACTTGAAGCTGAACGGCACCCTCTATAACTAAGACTGAAAGGACAACAACTTGACTTGGAAAAAAGTCCTGGAGGTACACACTGTTCCCCAATAAAGTCCTGTTCCCCTTCCCCAATGAAATCTTTAAAAAAAGACAAAAGCTACATAATCATCTCAAGATGCAGGAGATACATTTGGCGAAAATCTGTACCCTTTCCTGGTACAAACACTCAGCAAACCAGGAATAAAAGGGCACTGCCGCACCTTGGTAAAGGGCATCTATGAGGGTCCCACCGCTGACATCATACTCAATGGGAAAGCACTAAAAGCATTCTCCCTAAGATCAGGAATAAGACCAGATGTCCACTGTCACCACGTCTGTTCAGTGCTGGTTCAAGCTAGGGAGTTAGGCAAGAAAAAGAAATCAGAGGCATCCAGGTTAGAAAGGAAGAGGTAAAACTATTTGCAAATGATATTTTTTGTATCTAGAAAATCTGAAGGAATCCACAATAAACTATTAGAGCTAATAAATGAGTTCACCAAGATGGAAAGATACAGGATCAATATACAAAACTCAGTTGTGCTTCTCTACATGACCAATGGACAATTCTAAATAAAACTAAGGACACAATTTCAATTATAAGAGCATCAGAAAGAATAATATGCTGAGAAATAAATTTAAGCTGTATACTGAAAACCACAAGGCATCATTGAAAGAAATGAAAGACCTAAATAATTGGCAAAACATGTGTGTTCATGGATTGGAAGCCTTAAAATTGTTAAGATAGTAAAACTCCACAAACTGATGTATAGATTCAACACAATCCCTTTCAGAATCACAAATGCGGTTGTATTTTTGCAGAAATGGACAAGCTGATTCTCCATTTATATAGAAATTCAAGAGGCCCCTCAGATGGACAAAACAATCTTGAAGAAAAATAACAAAATTGGAGGATTCATACATCCTGATTTCAAAACTTACTAGAAAACTACGGTAATCCGAGACTGCGGTACTGGCATAAGAACAGACTTATAAATCAGTGGGATAGAATTGACAGTCCTAAAGTAAGCCCGTACATCTAGGGTTAATTGATTTCCAACGGAGATGCTAAGACAAGTCAGTGGGGAAAGAATAGTCTTTTCAACAAGTGGTGCTGGGACAACTGGATATCATGAAGGTAGACCCCTTTTGTATACCATGCCATATACAAAAGTTAACTCCAAATGAATCAAAGACCTAAATATAAAAACTGAAACTATGAAACTTTTCGAAGAAAACCGAGAGGTAAATCTTGATGATAGCTACAGTACAAGCAGCAGAAGAAAAAGATAAATTGTACTTCATCAAAGTTAGAAATTTTAGTGCTTCAAAGGACAGTATCAAGATAGTAATGAGTGAAATTTTCACACAGAATGAGTGAAAATATTTGAAAACCATATATCTAGTAGGTTAGTAGCAAAATATATTTTTAAATGTGTACAGCTCAGCAATAGAAGACAAATAACTCAATTTTAAAATGTGCAAGGAATCTAAATAGACATTTTTCTCAAGATTTACCAATAGCCAACGAGCACATGAAAGATACCAAACATATTACTTATTAGGGAAATGTAAATCAAACTCGCTAGGATGGATATAATAATAAAGAAAGACAGTGGCAGGTGTTGGTACCAATGTGGAAACACTGGCATCCTCCTGTACTTCCAGCGAGAACATTAAATGACACAGCCACTCTGGAAAATGCTGATGGTTCCTCCAAAAGTTAGACATAGAGTTACCATATGGCCCAGAAATTCTTCTAAGTATATACCTAAGAGAAATGAAAACATATTAATATGTCCATACAAAAATTTGTACATACATGTTCACGGAGCGTTATTTATAATAGCCAAAAAGTGAAAACAAACCAAATGTCCACCAAATGAAAATGGATGAACGCAGGGTGGTCTATCCATACAGTGGAATATTACTCAGACACAAAAAGGAATGAAGTATCACCCGCGCTACGAGAGTGAGCCCTGACAGCATGCTCAGTGAATGGGGTCCTCGCGTGCACGAGTAGGCAATGGAGAAGTTAGTCCAGCGTGATGTCCTGAGCAGGATTTGCACTGTAGCCACAATTCCTGCTCTTGAGGGGACAGACCTTGTGAGAGTGAAGCCCAGTAGAAGATGGTGCCTCGTGTCTCTACTGATGAGTCTGAAGGAATAATAATCACCCCCGACATTGAGGACCCTCAGGGAACCTGTGAGCGTCCCAGCACATGACAGCCATGGCTTCTTGGAAGCCACAGGACAGACCAACGTCATTCCCCGCCTTGACAGAGAAGGAAACTGGCCCAAGTAACTCGGTCTGTGCGTGCAGGAGCCAGAGTACAGCCCGTCTTGCTGGCTGCACAGCCCTCCTAGGAGGCAGCCAAAGGGGTCCAGAGGCATAACGCCATCACGCCCCCCCAAACTGGGTGGCCCGGGGGAAGACAAGTACCCAGGTGATGTTTACCGTTCTTCTTTAGGCCCCTGGCAGATGGCAAGGCCTTTAAATGACCAGCAGGACAAAAGGGTAATTTCAGTCGTAGAATCCTGATGGTTTGGTTGCGTGCTCATAAAGGTGCACACGGTCATGCCCAGCAGTGTGAACAGGTGGTGAAGCAGCCCGGCCGGCCAGGGCCCCGCCTTGCCTCCCCAGTTGTGGCTTTGGAGCGGGATCTCTGGGCTTGGGGCACACCATCCAAAGCCAGAGGGACAAAGCCAGCCTTCCCCCCAGCTGCAGACTCCCCGTTTCTCTGAGAAATTGCTTGGGGCCCCAGAGAGTGGGGACAGCAGTCGCAACTCCATTAAAGCTTCAAATAATTAAATGTCATTTGTAACTAATACAAAATTTCGTCAGCCTGGGGTCCAGAAGACAGACGTTACCTGGAGCACACATCACTTAGTCTTAGGGACCCACTCAGACAGAAAGCATCGCTCATGTGCATGGTCTCAGACAAATGACCCTGGAGAATGAAGACATATTCACGATGATTTGCATGACTTTCTCCTCAAGGGCTGCCCTGGTTTCACACCAATCCTGATGATCTTAGGGAAATTAGGAGGTAACTGTTTAAACCAGAGAAGAGGGCACCAGACAGGAAACATGCCTGCCTGTAGTGTAACCCAGTGCCTCGGACCAGCCTGAGTAGCTAGCAGACTCGTCATCCCGAGGCGCCTCAGGGAAGGTGACTGCATGGCTGATGAGCATGGAATTGGGCCTGCCGATGGCACGGCCCTTGTGCCAGGCCTTCTCACACCTGCACTGGTTTTCAGCTCAGGGAGCATTTGAAAATGAGCGTGGGGCAAAGGGTACGACTGGCATTTAGTCCTGGGGCCTGGGGTGCTAAAACCCCTGACACGCCTTTGAAAGGGAGAATCGCTTTGCCCAAAATATCAGCAGCACCCCTGCTGAGGAGTGGGCCAAAAACCAAAGCTACGCCACTGCCGCGCGAGCAGGACCTCTGTCCTGCAGACCTGACCCCCTGTAAACGACTCCCGCGGAGGCCTCCAGGAAGTCAGGAACTTCCCCGGGAGATTGCTTCTGGGGCCATGCAATGGACAACCCGAGAAAGATACATGTTTTCATTCTGGAATGCCAAACTCTAGCTTTCTAAATGTATTAAATGAAACTAAGAATAATGACATATTTCATAAATTTCCAGAGGAACCATAGTAGGTGCTCAATAAGTATTTGAGAGATTGTGTTTCCCTCAAAACTGAAGTTTGAGCCATGACACATGATTGACGTGGAAGGAAGTTGTTGGCTGAAGGCTCCGTGGGGTATCAATCCAGTGGCAGGCTCCACGCACAATAGAGGGGACCTTGGTCCTCAGAAAGGGGACACGACATCACATGGAAAGACAAATGCACCAGCTACTTAGTGCTGTTAGAGCCGGAAGGCAGCGTGGAGAACTGCAAGGCATGGGGCATCCTGAGACTCGGGTACGAAGCAGTGTCCCTGGGACCGTGGGTATACAAGCGGATCCGGGTTCTATCAACACAGCTCTGAGCTAGTGGGAACAGTGGACCCCACGCAGCTTAAAAAACAAAGTAAGACTGAAGCAAAAATATAAACGAACACAAAATTGCTTAAAATCTTAATAAAAACTAGCTTTGGCATCAGGAAAGCAAGGGATACGATGTCATTTTCTGTCTCAGGTCCCCTTATCCTGGTTATAAAAAGTACTTGTGATTCTAAAATCCTCATGTTTTCCATTACAGTCCTGTCTCCAGACAGTTTGGTTTTGTTTTTTAACGATCCTGTTCCATCTTGACAACGGGTCTGTGAGATTCTTCTAATCCCCTGGGATCAACTCTGTTTCCCAAAGAGCAAAAACCAGTGGCTGTGCCATGTGGGAAGATGGCTGCCAGGGAAGGGCTTCCCTGACAGTCTTGGGAGAGGTGACAGAAGTGACACTGCCACCGGCACCCAGCAGGGATTCCTGTCCCTGGACACAGCGGTAACGAAGCATAGCGCCCTTTTCCAGTGAACTAAATGCCAGGGGGGTGAGTGTCCCTGTGACCGGGAAGGTCGTGCTAAGGGATTGGATGCAGTCCTGGCTCTGTTGGGGACAGAGCACTGAGGGCCAGGAGGAAGCAGCACTATGGGTGAGAGGAGCCGGAATGTTCTGTGAAGTCACGTGAGGTCCCGCAAGTGGAAGATTTAAAATGCCCCTTGAGAGGCCCCCGTGTGTAGTAACAGCCATGAATGTGCCGTAATATGTGAAGGCCACTGCTTCTTAAGCGGTCACTGGGCTTATAGGAGGCCTTTCCCACCAAGGATCCTGACCCCAAAGCAAGGTAGCTTCAAGGGTGGGTGCGTACACACATGCACACGCAGACACACACATACACACACATGCACGCCCCACGTCCACTGCACTAAAGGGATCAAGGCCAGCAACAAGCTGAGCAGGTCCCGAGGGCCTGTAGCGTAAAAGGCTGGTGTTCCCGGCCCTGCCGCAGAGCGCACTCTAGGAACGGTGTGACCGTCGGTGCTGTCGCAGCCAGCTGTGCCCCGCCGTCGCAGCCCGCCCACCTGCCGTGGCACCTGGAGCAGGTGGCTCCCTCCAGCCCTCACAGCAGCACCTGGCACCCTGGACGGCCACAAAGCACAGCCCCTGTGCCCAGTTTTCGTCCCTATGTTGTAGCTGAGGACACGGCGGCCGTACAGCTGATACCTGGTGACATGGAGTTTGTCTCTGGGAGTTCATCTCCAAAGCCCATGCTCTGAGCCTCGGTCTTTGCTCGGGGCTATTGTGGTTCCACAGTAACCCCCCAGAGGGTTAGTGGGTGTGACACCAGAGGACAGTGCGACACTGCAAAGGCCGTCCGGTCAGCGGATTGTAGGATGTCTGGGTGGCCGCGTGTCCATGTCTGTGCCCTGGCTTCCTGCCCATGTGAGATGGGCAGTTGAGGGCAAGCGTCACCCTCTCCTGTGTTTACCCTGCCATGTGACACGTTGTCTCCCGGATACTTAGGGACCACTGTGGAGAACGGATGGCCGAGATTTGCATTTCACTTTGCAGGCTTAGCAAACAGACCGGTCAGTCTCATAGGCGTCGACCAGGCAGGGTAGGTTCTTGTTCTCCCCAGGCACACATGGGTCCTTCCACCTTCGTCCTCGAGGAGGAAACGCAGAGATCAGCTTTACAAAATGGACCGCCTGCCTACTGCTTGTGGAGGAGGGCCCTTTGAGCACGTTTTTTGAGGAAAGTTGGCAAAGGGGAGCCTTTTGTGGCTTATTGAAAGTATTGATTTCACTCAGACCTGCAGCCCGCGAGACAAAGGCAGGGAGCCAGGCAGAGAGGCCTGCAGGCTGTGCGTGGTGCTAGGAGAGGCTCCTGGAAGGTGCTAAGTAAACTCCCAGGCTCCGTGTTGTGGCTGTCACTTAAGGAACACCACTTCCTAAAAAGGTTAGTCTCTTAAAGTATCGAGATCAGGAAAGGTGCTTTCCCAATTTTATTCTAAAGATAAAACCAAGATAACAAGCGCAGTGGCTTTTCTCCTGGGTCTGTTATGGCAGCTCGGGAGAGGACAAAGGCAGCAGCTTTGGAAACAGCCCGAACTGGCTTCTGGTCATCACTCTGCCCCCACGAGCAGGCTACATCTCACCCGGGCCTCAGTCTTGTCATCTGTAAAGTGGGGAATATAGCGCCTGCTTTCTGGGGTGCTTGTGGCATTCATGTGAGAGACAAAGCAAGGAAGCACACAGAGGTCCTGGCTCCTCTTTCGTGCTGCAAGAGGGTTGTCGAGGTCAAGATGAGGGGTGACCAGGCGCCTTCATCTGTTCTTCCAGCCCGTTTCTCTCCCTGCTTTGCTCCTGACTCCAGCCTCTAACTGGTCAACTGATGGGTGGGAGTTGCTTTCAGCTTTTCACCGCCCCTCACCCCAGGTGTGAGTTCAGACCATCAGGCTCCCTGGAGCTCTCTGCCCCGTCTCCCAAGATGCTGCGGGGTCTGGGGGCCTCTGGTGGGTGGCACTCAGGGAAGGTTGGCCCGTTCAGAGAGGCCTGCATTTCCGAGACTGGCTAACGTCTCTCTACCTGCCCCTCAGGTTCTGAGGGGCCAGGAGGGGGAAGGCTGCTCCCAGGTCAAAGGCCAAGCTCAAGGGGAGTTGCTGTGCCCGGGTGTAGATGGGACACGTGGAAGAGGGTTGTTCTCCTGTGAGAGGAAGGGCCAGCCTTGCTCCAGAGGCATTTTCCATCCTCCTAAAAAGCCTTCTTTAATCCTCTTTAACCAGGGGGGTTAGGAAGCTGTGATTAGGTCAGGACGTCCCCGTCCGTCTGTGTCGCCTGCACCCGGGCCACCCCAGGGGACAGACGAAACCCTGGTTTTCCATCTGTAGGGAATCACTAGACTCGTGGCAAAGTACCCCTCGCTGGGCTGATCTTCCTGCCTCTGCCAGCTCTGGGGACCAAGAGGCGTTTGTGCCACTTCCAGCCTCCAGAGGCATTTTTCTTCCTCCTTAAAAAGTGCTCTTTAACCTGTAGCCACTTCTGTTACGCGAATAGCAGGTCCTAAGGGCACACTTGGAGTTTGGCTCTGCACCCTTCTCCCCTGATCCTCCAGGCGGCACTTCTTCTTCTGCCCCCCCAGCCTGCCGTGTGCACTGGGCAGGGCGAGCTTGGCAGGCAGAGCCACGGGAGGCCCAAGGCAGAGAGGGCCCTGCAGCTGGGGCAGGGGAGGCTTTCGCTCGTCCCGGCTCCCGGCTGACCGCCTGCAGTGTCAGATGGCCACCCGGGGCTCTCAGGTGGGTGTGCGGCCGCAGAACAGGACAGCTATCGTTGCCACTGTTGGCATGAAGGACCTGACCCCTGGGCCTTGCTGGCCCTCGTCTGAGTGCTAACACTGTTTCCTGTACCAGTTCCCTTCACCTGACCACGCGTGTCGGCCACAGGGAAGGACCTCAGGTAAAGCCAGCAAAGTGTTCATCCCAACTCGTCCCTCAGGGTGGCCGACCTCAATGCAGGAAATGAGGCAGTGGACAGAGGTCAGCTGCCTCGGGCTCCAGGGAGGCTGGAAATGACACAAACCACTCTCAGCCCCCAGAGCTGGCAGAGGCAGGGAGATCAGCCCAGCGGTGGGGGGTACTTTGCCACAAGTCTAGTGATTCCCAACAGATGGAAAACCAGGTGTTTCATCTGTCCCCTGGGGTGGCCAGGGTGCAGGCGACACCTCCTGACCTGATCACAGCGTCCTAACCCCCCTGGTTTGCTCTGTCCCAAGGTCTGCACGTGTGGTTTGGAAATCAGTGAGCTTGGGGGGGCGGGGGCTGCATGACATCCCAGGGGACACATCCGCTGCTTTGAGTTAGCAGTGTGGGCGCCTTCCTCCCGCGTGGGACACCCTGTTGCCGCACCTGCTTGTTACTGCGATTTCGCAGGCCGCCGTTCCTCTCCGAAATGCACTCCCCTCGTGGCTGGTTTTCATCTGGGAGTGAAGCAGCCGTCAAAGAGCTACCCTACATGTTCCGTTCGCAGGCGGCCTGCCAGCCTCTGCGGACACGCTGCTGACCCCCATCAGGCTCTCTGCAGAATAGGCGGGCGTTTAGCCAGCCTGTGGGTGCGGGGCGATTATGGAAAGGGGGGGCCACAGGAGCCGGAGGACACGTAGGAAAAGGAACCACTCTTAACATGCACATTTACAGCAAAATCCTGTGCCCCAGGGCACGAGAGTGGGTCCAACTGTTGCCGGAACGGCTCCTGTCACTAGGCCCTTTAAAAGGAGGCATCTTTTGAGGCTTGCCTGGTGTTGAGTTTGAGAGCCGGGTGATGGCCAGCTGGGCTGCGTGTTAAATGAAGGACCTGGGGCCCACATTCTGACACTGGTGTGAGGGAGGCCTTGCAAAGCCCCGATACTTACTGTCCAACAAGCTCCTCATCTGCTGGGGAGCCCCTGGTGCCACGGAACGTGAACTTGCACGTCACCATGGCTTTTCCCCACGGCGCTTCCGCTGAGGTTCTGTGGCGTAGCCGTCGCGTAGCCAGGGTGGCCCTGCACTCCGCATGTCGGGCGGTGCCTGTGTCACTGCTGGTGGCGTGGGTGGGATGTGCTTCCGAGCGTGGTTTGGCCGTGCGTGCTGGGAAACCCCGCCCCCCGCCTCGTCTCCCTGCCCAAGAACGGTCCCACTGTCTGAGGGTCAGTCCACTGTCTTCCCCTTCGCATGCGATGGCCACCCTTCCCCAGCTCAGGAGTGACCACCCGATTTGCAGATCCACTTCCTGCAGGCTTTAACCTGCAAGCTGTCGTGAGTGTGCAGAAGCCGTTGCCAGAATGTGAATGCCTTATTCTGGAATTCCAAATACGAACCAGAGTCAGAAGCCATCTTTCCTAAAGTATTGAGATAAATCATTGTCCTATTTAGTGAAGAGGAGGAAGGGTCATTGTAAAAAAATTATTTCAAGGTATTAGGTGGGTGCAAAAGTAATTGTGGTTTTGGCAGTTATTTTTAACCTTTGAAACTGCAATTACTTTGGCACCAACCTAATACCATTTGCACACAGTGCGTTCACACGTCTTGAGGGTGCGATCAGTTCCACCAGCTTTGACAAGCGCACGTACCTGTGTGACCCATCCCTTATCGGTATATTTCTGTCCCCCGGGAAGTCCCCTTGAACCCCCGCAGTTAATCTCCCTGTTAAGAAGCAGGCATGGATTTGGTCTCCATCAGAACAGATGAGTTCTGCCTCCTGTAGAAATATCTATAAACAGCATTGTGTGGTCTGTCCTGTTTTTGTGACTGCTATCCCTCAAAAATATATTGGAAAGGATATTTTCTACCAATGGCATATTTTTGCATACTTTGTTGTTTCAGAGGAATATGTGAAATAGTAGGTTCTCATCAACCTTTGTTTTTTAAACCTTTTAAATTTTTTGATCACTAAGACCTTAATGCTTTGTCTATATCAAATGAACTCCAGGGAGACCTGGTTTTGAAGTTGAGATTCAAGTTCAGACTCACGTCCCACTGACCAGGGTCAAATCTTACTTCACCACTGACTTGCTGTATATCCTGGGTTGTTTGAGCTGTGTGTGCCTCAGTTGCCCCATCTGCAAAGTAGGGGTAATTGTAGTACCTGCCCCCCTAGAATGATTCTGAGAATTAAATGAGTATTATATGGAACACAGTGCTGAATACCTAATCTTCTAGATAAAGGTCTGAATTCTAAATAAATGTCATCTATTAGTCTCTTAAGGAAAAATCACCTAGCTCTTAAAGGAGAAAAATTTCTAAGAGTTCAGATACTATGGGGTCAAGTTCAACAAGCTCATGAAGAAATTGCGCCATACACACATCACATTTGCTACATTGTCCTAAATCGAGTGATCAGAACATTTCATCAGTATCTATGGTCACAGTGGGCCAACCCCCTTGAGACAGACTAGAAGGAATGTCTGGAAAGACACTTCAATTGTTTTCTTACGACATGGTGTAAGGTAATATATGTTACTGTGCGCTACGTCCTGTCGCTAAGCCTGAGAATAGCAACAGCTGAAGAAGAGAAGCAAGTGCTATCTCTTCTCCAGTTCTGGGGAAGCCCTCATCTCTTAGGGGGCGTCCTTCGCGTCCTTTGCAATATATATATTATGTATGTATGGGGTGAGACTCAGGAATCACCGGGGATTTTCCTGGGTGGTCACAGAAGCCCAAGAGCAGCTACCATCCCTGGGGTGTTTTGCACTGTGTCCTAAATCATTTTCATGGTCAGCTGGTGGTCTTGTACTGGCTGGTCAGACACAGAGAAAGGCATGTTGTGGATAGTCCTGTAAAGTGCAGAGGTACTTACTGAAGTCAGATACTCAGCTGCAAATCCGTGTGCAACATCTGTTGGGTGAAAAAGATAGTTCTGTTTCTTAAAGTCATGCTGCTTCATGTTGGCCACGGTTTCAGGGAAGGGTGCCCCTGTCTCTTCCCTTCCCCCACTCCCACCACCACCAACACTGCTGGTTAGAGTAAACATTGGGAAAATCTTCCTGGAAGGAACTTGCCAATATGTATAAGCAGCCCTTAAAACAACATGCTTTTTGACCCAGCAGTTCTTCACATAACATTTATCCTAAAAAATGAAGGATCTGTGAAAAGATCGCAAAGGTATTTAGTCGCAAAGGTATTCATTGCATCATTGTCAGAATGGCTAAAAATTTTAAATAAAGCAAGAAGCCAAAATAGGTGATTAAATAAGTTATTTATTTTAGTTTACAAACATGTACTGACGTAATATAAAATGTAAATATGATTATAGGACATAGTGCATACAGTGAAATATTTTGAAGGCTTTAAAATGATACAGTTGAAAATGTATTAACAGGGAGAGGTGGTCACAGTATATTAGGTTAAAAGCATCTTATAAATTAGAATGTACCCCCAAATAATTAACATAGAATTTCTGGAGGATGGGGGTTATGATTTATTCTTACTTATTGCTTATTCTTATTTTCTAATTTTCTACCATTTAAAAAAAATTTTTTTAAAGATTTTTTTGTTGTTGTTGGGGAAGGGGAACAGGACTTTATTGGGGAACATTGTGTACTTCCAGGACTTTTTCCAAGTCAAGTTGTTGTCCTTTCAGTCTTAGTTGTGGAGGGCGCAGCTCAGCTCCAGGTCCAGTTGCCATTGCTAGTTGCAGGGGGCACAGCCCACCATCTGTTGTGGGAATCAAACTGGCAACCTTGTGGTTGACAGGACGCGCTCCAACCAACTGAGCCATCCGGAGTTCAGCTCAGCTCAAGGTGCCGTGTTCAATCTTAGTTGCAGGGGGCGCTGCCCACCATCCCTTGCGGGACTCGAGGAGTCGAACCATCAACCTTGTGGTTGAGAGCCCACTGGCCCATGTGGGATTCAAACTGGCAGCCTTCAGTGTTGGGAGCACAGAGCTCCAACCGCCTGAGCCATCGGGCTGGTCCCCATTTAAAAATTGTGATTGGCTTTTTTATAAGATGTCTGTGAGGCTGAAGCCCCAGAAGGACTGGGGTGTGTCTATGGCATCAAGGACGCCAGTGACCACGCTTTTGGGGCATTATGAGAATGGCAGCTTGGCATCACCCAAGGGTGCCCTTGCCAGGAGCCCTGGCACCCACTGGCTGTGGCTCTGGCCTAAGAGCATGGAAGCTGGAGGAGGCGTAGTACTTGGACTTGAGCCGTATAGTCTTGAAATAGGCCCTTCCGATGCCTCGGTTTATTGTTTTTTAACAGAACCTGGGTCTCTTTTTTGTCGCCAGAGTCTGGGTTGGTGGGGGACAGTGGTGGGGAGGGACCACGTCCAGAATGCCACGTTTACCCACCTGTTGATAAATAATGAGAATAAGCTGTATTTAAATAGACTAATTCTGAAGAACTATTGGCAGGTGAGGAACACCTGTAAAACTGAGTCCTTAAAAGGTTAAAGAGAGTCACCATAAGGCCGCAGGTCCACGCCGGGGTGTATGTGTGCACAAGGGGAATGACAACACACGTCCATGGAGAAGCTTGTACAGTAATGTTCAAAGCAGCCTCGTTGCTCGTGGCCAAACAGCGGAGACGAGCCAAAGCTCTGTCACCTGATGAACAGATTCTTTTAAATGTCGTCTAGCCATACCACGGAATATTGCTGAGCACAATGCAAAGGAATGAAATGCTGGTTCATGCTACAACATGAATGACCTTGAAAACACTGGGCTAAGTGGAAGAAGCCAGGCACAGGAGAGCCCGTGTTGTACGATGAAAACACCCAGAACAGGCAATTCCATAGAGAACGTAGGTATTGGTCGCCAGGCCTGGGGCAGCGTTCCGGTGCCGTGGGGGTGTGGGAGGCATTAGGGAAGTGGGCAGTGACTGCTAAGGGCACGGGGTTGCTTTGGGGATGATGACAAGGCTCGAAAATTGTGGTAGCGGTTGCACAGCTGTGAAAATGCTAAAGCCATTAAACTACACACTTTGAATGAGTGGATTGTATGGAATGGGAATTCTATTTCAGTTAACCAGTTAAAGGGGAAAAAATGCCACACATTTTCAGTGGTGAGAAAAATCAAAGAGAGCGTGTTCTCAAGTGTTAAGCAAAGCTGCAGAAAATCGTGTTTCCGAGGCGCGTGGTGACCCTCAGGAAGCACGAGGCGTGGCGGCCAGCACGGAGGGGACGAGGCAAGGACGCCTGGCACCGCTGGGCTCGGAAGGCAGTGCTGGTCCATGTCTTTGATGAACAATCCTTCCCAGAAGATGAAGGACTCTCTCGAGCTAAGCTGCAGGATTTCTGATGTCCCAGAGGGTTTGTCTTGAGACAGCCGGAGGCACTTGTGCACTTGTCTGGGGCGGTCATGGCCCGAGTCACGGTGGCTTTCTGCGAGCACGTCTGCTGCCCTGGCCTCCGCGGGAGGGAGGGGCCCAGCACCAGGGCCAGGCTGAGGCTGCCCACGGACGGGGTCGATGGCCCACCGGTGGGGAAGGCCGGACGGCAGAGTGTGGGTGTAACCGTGAGTCTTCCAGACCACACTGCAGCCATGTTACCTGCAGACCCTGCATGTGTCGTGTTTGCAAACACTTGAGACTGTGTTTGCAGTGGGCCGGGGATTCGTGAGCCACCGTGGATGAAACGGGAAGTGCCACCGTGTCTGTAGCGAACTGACGCTGAGCAGCTCCCCGAGGCCATTTGGACTTATTACCCGGAAGAGACCAGTTAAAGGTGAATGTTTTAATAACAGAGTAAAAAAGAAAAACATGACACAGAGTTGGGACCATGTTTCCTGATGTTGCCGCTGCCCCACCCTTTTTGGGGTCTCCTCAGTGCCCCTGGCAACCTCCTTGGCAAAGCAGGATGGTGTCCCACCCCTGTGCACAGCTGGCACACAACGTCGGAGGTTTTCTCAGCTTTCAGAGCCAAGCCAGGTTTCAGAATTATCCACTGTCGTCGTCGAGAACAGAAGTGTCCATAGATGGCATGTCAATGGCTTGGTCGTTCTCCTTCCCATGGTTGTTCCTGGCCGTCTCTAGGAGCAAACTAACGCATGATACCCGCAGGAGGGAAAAAATGGTTTCTTCTCTACAAGAGCAGCCTCACATTTTCCCGTCACATTTTTCATCCTCTCACCACTGTCAGCTCCAGGACTACCCAGAAGAGTACTGGAAGCCCCATGTATCATTTGAAGTTCTAGTAGCCACATGTTAAAATGTCAGAAGAACCTGGGAAGTAATTTTAATATGATGACGAATTAACCCAGTATAGCTAAACCATTATTTCAACACAGTAAAATATCAGAAAGTATGAACGAGAGATTTACATGCTTCTTCTATACCAAGCCTTTGAAATCAGGCACGTGATTGCCCACGGTGCATCTCCAATTCAGACTAGCCACATCTCAAGTGTCCTGTAGCCACGTGTGGCCAGTGACTATGTTTTCAACACTGTGGGTCTAGACGGCATGTTGGGATGGAAGTGGTGTTTGCCCTCAACCTGCCGACCAGCTGTGGAGTTGGGAGGTCAGACGTCGACACGCTTGCTTTTACACCTCGCAGAGGCAGTGTAAGCTAGTCGCCTGCACAGACCTTACAGTGATGTTCGCATGTGATAAGGTAGCCTGGGAACGGTTACTAAGTAACCTGGTCTCAATGCCAGGGTCCCCGGCAGCAGCCTGGAGCAAGGCAGCCTCTGAGTGCTTGGGAGCATGTCTGCCTTGGTCAGCAGTGGAGCAGGTGACCGGGCCTTGGACACGGCCTTGCCTCACGATCCCCATGCGCCTTCTCGCGCTCCGGTGCTCGGCCCTGTCTCCACATGGCAGTGTGCTAGGCGACCTGCAGCCTCTCTCCAGGCCCCCGGAAGCAGATTCTGCCGGTCGAGCCTGGGCTCTGGCGTTTTGTAAAGTCCCCTCCCCCCTTCCCCCCCCCCCCACAAGGCAATCTCACTGTGCACCGCAGGTCACCAGCCTCCACTCTGCCTGCTGGGGCCTCACCTGCACGTGGTTCTCACCGGGGGCTGGTTTTGCCCCCAGGGGACATTTGGCCATGTCTGGAGACATTTTGGATTGTCGCAGCCTGGAGAGGGGGGATGTTGCTGGCATCTAGTGGGTGGGGGCCAGGGGTGCTGCCAGGTAGCCTGCAGTGCACAGACAGCCCCCACCACAAAGAATCATCCAGACAAACCTCCGTAGCGCCAAGTTTAAGCCACGGGCCCTGACGCCGCGGTTTTCAAACGTGGGTGGGTGTCAGGATCCTGGAGATCCCACCCAGAGTTTGATGCGTAGACCCGGGGTCCCATGGGGACGTTTGCTTTCCTAACAAGGTCCCGGGCAAGACTGGTGCTGCTGGGCCAGGAATCACACTTAGAATGGCTGTTCTAGGACCGTCTCAGCCCTGGCTTTTCATTAGAATCGCCCAGGAGCTCTAAAACTACCAGTGCGGGGCCCACCCCAGAGGTAGCAATCGGACAGGGGTGAGGGTTGCCCTTGGAGGAGTTTTCGAAGTTCCCCAGCGGGTTGGGACGGGGAGCAAAGTCTAGAAGCTTTGCCTGATGCCCACGGAATTGAGGTGTGGTGGGGGAGGGCATGCAAAGAGCCCACGTCCAGAAAGAAGCTGCACAGGTGACACATAAGCCGTCACCTGGCTAAGAAACAGCGGGAAAGTGCCTGCAGCCCTCACAGAGATGGCCCTGCGGGTTTCACTAAGCCTTCACCACGTTCCCTGGACAAACCAACCTGCTTTTGCAAGCAGGCAAAGCAGGTGTGAAAGGGGGGAAAGCAAAACTTAGGGGGGGCTGGCTGTGGTTTCTATGCTTGTCCCATGGGGCCCTCTCAGGCTCTGCCACCTGCTTTTGCCCGTCAGAGCCGTCCAGTGCCATGTTATGAAGAATTCTGACTCTGCAGAGAACCTGGGTTTGGAAGCTGGCTCCCTTGCCTGCTAGCTTGTGGCTTTGGGCAAATCCTTTAGCCTCTGTGGACGTTGGTGTCCCCTCTGTGCCCTGGAGAGAATGTCCACTGCATATAGCTGTCCTAAGCCCAGAAGTGTAAAGCCCCTCCCGGAACAGCTGAGCAGTGAACGGTACGTTCTGGGCTTCCTGTGCCACGGTCTCCTGGATGTCTGCCTCCTCCCTGTTCTGGTGAAATGCCTTCTACCTGATCGCCTTCCTGGCGCCAGGGGTCCTGCCTCCCAGGCCCTACAGACAGACCTGAGGTGTGAACTTCCTGTCCCCTAGCCTTGTGAGGAGGGTCCACATCTCAGGCTGTCCCAAGAACGTGTACATCAATGCCACCTGCCTGGACTCAAAGTCCTGTGTGGCCACCG
This sequence comes from Rhinolophus hipposideros, assembly GCF_964194185.1. Lineage (NCBI taxonomy): Eukaryota > Metazoa > Chordata > Mammalia > Chiroptera > Rhinolophidae > Rhinolophus > Rhinolophus hipposideros. Next base: position 97,572,410 of record NC_138052.1, read on the forward strand.
CTCTCCTGGGCCAGCAGAGCCTTCCTCTCTCTCTCTGCCTCCTCCAGCCTGCCTGCCCCTGACAACCACCAGCTTCATACCTAGCCTTTTCTCAAACAGGCCTGGTAAGACAGACCCTGGCTGGCCAGGTGTTGCGCGTATCTGCTGACCCATTTCCAGAAAAGTCAGAGCCACCAGCTTCCTAAAGTAACTCCAGGCTGCTGTCAAGGGGGTGGCATTGTGAAGAAGGTCATGGGCTTCCCCAGAAACAGATAGCCCATGATTTCTGACTCCCAGACAGTCCTGTGGAGACAACCCTCCTCTCGGTAAAAGCCCAGTGACGCGTATTGCCGCTTTGCCGTCAGTAAAGCCTGTACAAATATACGTATAAAAAAAAAACAACCCAGTGATGGTTTTCATTAGAGATTTGTCCTGGTGTCCTTGGTCACAGGTCCTTTCCGACCTAGTGCTTATCTCCAGCTGCCTGGGAGAAGGAGCAGCTGGGTGAAGTAGCGATCCCAGTGAGAAACCAAGGATGTTTGGCCCACTGGGTCACAGGTCACAGCAGGTCATGTACTTTCTCCTAACAGTGTCCTCTGCAAATGGAAAGCTTGAGCAGAAAACCCCAAAGAGCCCCTTGTAGCTTGAAGTCTGTGATCGGCTCTTTTCTTCCTCCCCATTTATAATCAAGTGTAAGAGGTTCGGACATTTCTTTGGTGTGAGTTAGACGGAGTATAGACTGAAGACGTCATCTAAGATACTTCTTTGACCCTCCATTTAATCACCCAAATGGTGATTCTTCAGAATGGGGCAACTTTATCAGCGGGTTAACGGATAAAGACACCGAGGTGTTAATTCACATTAAGCTCTCCAGGAAATTAATGATCAGATTTTATCTGGCACACACAGGCTGTTCTTAATTTCCAAAAGTTTAAACTCAGCGATTTCAAGTTCATTTGCTCTTACTAAATAGTAGTCTGCATAAAACCTAACCCCTAAATACAGTAGGTATTTCTGAATCCCACTGAACCAAAATAGACGTGTGAAAATGTTGTGAGAATGTCATTGAATTAGTTGAACAGTGACCAAAAATTGCTTTGATGCAAAGCACTCCCTCAGATGAATTTTTTTTATTTGCAAGTCCCGTTTTCATTTACCTAACAGTCCTCTGTGGAGCAAACATGAAAGACTTGAGTGTTAGTGAAAAGAGTCAGATGGAAAAGACCTGCGTGGTATGTGACTTCACTTCTGTGAAATGCACAGAAAAGGCAAATCTAAGAGACCAAAGATTAGAGCGGTTTGGGGCTGGAAATGAGAATGACTTCAGGTGGGCACGAGGGATCTTTTGGGAAATGAAAATGTTCTAAAACCTAATTGTGGTGATGGTTGCACAGCTCTGTTGATTTACAAAAAAATCCTTGAATTGTATACTTTAAGCAGGTGAATTTTATGGTATGTAAATTATACTTCAATAAAGCTGTTAGGAAGACAAAAGGACTTAGTACCAGCCACCCCCACCCCAGGAGCTCCTGGTTTATTAACAAAACTGAAGAAAACACAAGACAAAAAGCGGCAACATCAATGGGGGTGGAAGCCACAAAGGGTCCCCTGCTGCAGTTGTCATAGTGAACGGTATTCCAGCCTGGGATGAGGATGACGAAACCGGCCCACATCTCTTTTCCTTGGTTTTCAAAGACTTTGGGTAAATATGGAACCTGCTGGGGCCTCTTCAGTACTGGAAATGGCCTTTACTCCCCAGCGTGGACCCCCAGTAAGAAGGGACGCTTCTCCTCAGGCCTGTCACCTCATCACGCTCTTCCCAGACCTCCGAGACATCCCTACGTCTCTGACAGGTTCTGAGGGACAATGAGAACAGCTGTGCCAATTGCCCGGCATGTCATAAAGGTACCGCCATTGGTTGTAGATTTGAAAGCTTGTGTCGGGGTAAATGGCTTAGAATCTGAAATTTATTTGGAGAAGAAAACCATTCAGAAGAACCCCAAGGAAAAAGCACAGCAGCAGCCCGTGGGGCACAGGAAGTTAGTAACGTGGCGGACGACGATGTCCGCACACAGGCCTCGGGGACCGTGGAGGCCACTGCACTCTTCTCCACGACCCCTTTACCGGGTCACAGGCCTCCGTCACACATCCTTCTCAGTAAGATCTAGAAAAGGAACCTAGGCTTGTTTTCACAATCGGGAGACTGTATGTTTTTTTTCCTTTAAGTCTCGGGAGTATTTCCTGAATGTCCTAAACATGGGACATAAACCATCCAGACCTCCTCAGCCTTTGACCGGGCATGCCGTGTCACAGCTGTGACTTCCAAAATGTACAGCTGTGAATTTTAATTTCAGCAAATGATCATAAGTGTCTCTGGGAAAAGACACGTTTGAGAACTGAAGTAAACAGAATTAAAGTGGCTTCTTTCTAGAATGTACAACTTCCCAAACGAGTCAGAGGCAAAGATTGCTGGGAACATCCCAGCTCAGCTCAGTGTTTCCCAAACTTATTTGACACCGAGCCCTTCCTGAAGAAGTACCTACTTAGGAGCAAGGGCCGCCTTTGGGGTGGGGAGTGTCTGTACCCCGTGCACAGATGAAATATGTACATCCACACATAACTGTGATTCCACCCCCACTTAGTGTGATGTATTACGTAGAGTCTTCCTACACAAAATTTTGAAAAGAAATAATGCTTTAAAACAATTTTAAGGGGTGACCGGTTCGCTCAGTTGGTTAGAGTGTGGTGCTGATAACAAGGTTGCCGGTTCAATCCCCGCATGGGCCACTGACAGCTGCGCCCTCCTTTTTAAAAAGAGGGAAAAAAAGAAAAAAATTTCTTAAACTTGTTTTTTTTTTTGCCTAGCATTGTAGCACAAACCTCCCTGTGTATTTCTATATGTATTTCTCTTACAGCATTATTTTTAACAGAATCACAGTAATCCTTCCGAGGAGTAAGCCATCATTTAATCACTCACCTTTGGATATTGGGAATAATTGCAATACTGAAAGAATGCTGGAACGAGCACTTTGTGTATTCATCTTTGAGGGGATCAGGACAAAATTGTTTTCTAAGGACGTGTTCCTAGAAGGAGCCACTAGATCAAAGCTTGTGGACTTTTTAAGGAATTTAATTCGTGTTATTGCCATGCTATGCAGAAAGGTGCTGCCCCCCTCTTCCCCCAAGAATCCTTCCTTTCTCTTCCGTCTTCACTCTGCGCCACTCGCCTCCTTGAAGCCCGTCCATATGTCGCCTCCAGGCTCAGGACTGGACAGCAGCACTTGGATAGGGTCACTTCTATACTCACGAATCTGCTCTGTCAGTCAGGCTTCTCCAGAGCAGCTGAACCAAAAGTGCACGTGTGTGTGTGTCTGTGTGTGTGTTTTGTGCACAGAAAGATTTATTTTAAGGAATTGGCTCACATGATTGTGCTGGCCAATCTGAAATCAGCAGGGCAGGCCAGCAGGCTGGAAACTCAGGCTAAGAGTTGATGCCCCAGTCTAGTAGCACAATTCCTTCTTCTTTAGGAAACCTCAGGTTTTTCTTCTTAAGGCCTTCAACAATTGGATGTGGCCCACCTACACTGTCAAGGGTGATCTCCGTTACTTAAAGACACCTGATTGTAGGTGATGGTCACCATTCACAACAACACCTAGATCACTGTTTGCTTAAATCACCGGGCACCACTCCTGCTCACGTGGACACATGAAATTGACCATCACACCTGCCATGGCTCCAATTGCCCACATAATTCTATCCCAACAGGCTGTCCATTCTGGGGACGTATTTTATTGGGCCCTTTTGCCTTTTAAAGAATAATCTCCCTGGATAAGTATTGCTAGCTACCAAATGACATCTTGAACAACTTAGTGGTATTTCCCAACACCGGATGGGTTTCAAACATTTCTGGCCCTTCCTGGCTCTTGTAACTTGGTACTTTCACAAACTGGACCCAGTCTGCCCTTGGCCCCCAGCCGTATAGGAATCTTATACTTAACTGATCACTCTGCAGTGGCACCTGCCCTTCTCATGTCTTTGACCTTGCTTACACCCTTCTCACCACCGAGAGCACCCCTCAATCCCATGTGGTTACATGAGTGACCACACCCACTCCCGTTCCTTCCTTACCACCAGCTTTTACCTTTGTTCCAGCAGAAGGTCTGGCCCCACACAGTGGCCCCAGGGCTTCAGCAGCGAGGTTCCAGTCCTTTTTTCATGAGGGGCCCTGGCATCCGGCATCCACACCCCTGCCTGCTGTTTGCGGGGTCTCCCCTACTCTACCAGGTCTGGCATCCACACAGCAAAGGGTACCCTCCTCCTCCTTGTGCCAAGCACCGTGGCAGCCCCTGCGACCCCAATGCTACCCTTGGGTCCCAGAGCCCACAGGGAGACAGACACACTGAAAATTGCTTGATCATGTGATACATGCAAAGCTGCAGGCGGGGAGACTTTAGGCAGGAAATGGGGGGGCAGGGAGGGGTGCTGCTGAAAGACGTGTCAGTGAAGGACCAACATATGTTAACATGTATCTCACTGCTGCCGAAAACTAGCATCCGATGCAGGGATTAGCAGGGAGTGAGAAACTGACGGCTCTCAGGTGGTTCTGATGCCAAGTTCGCCTGCCACCATTTCATGGAGCAGGTCGAAGACATGCAACTCCTGGGTCAGAGACAAAGAAAAGCTTCTTACAGCAATACCGGTAGCAGCAGCTAAAGCACTGGTAGCTGTGTCTGTTCCCGAAACCCTGTTCCCCCATGGTGGTACCGCTAGGGCCAGTGACAGCTGCACACAGCTGCATTGCAGGGAAGGAGCCCTGAGCTTAGGGAACCACAACCTTTAAAAATGGGCAGAAAGCATATTTGCCTCTTCTCCAAGGGAGATGCTGTGTCTGGTTCAAAGCGGCTTGCTGTGCAAACATTCTTGGAAAGACAGTGGAAACGAAGGCCGTCCAGCAAGATGCAAGGACCACTGAAGGGTTGTTTCCCCACAGGAGGGAGGGACACGGGTCAGACGCCTCTTCTATCTGCGTTCCTGTCAAAATTCTGCGAGAGTCCAGAACCCTCCCTTCTCAGGCTGGGAGGGGCCTGGGGGGAAACAAGGAGGCCAGTGTGCAGCCCGGCAAGTGGCGGCCTGTCCATTTCCCCGGCCAAAGGCAGAGGAGGTTCCCTAGAGACCACACGGCCACGTGGCACGGGTGCTGCCAGATGAGTTCAGTAGCCCTTTGGCTGCCACGCCACCGAGGCAGCCCCCACTCCTCGTCACGTTTCAATCCAGTCCTCTTCCTGAGACTGTGGTCATGAGTTTTCTACTTCTCCTGGAACAAATGACCACAAATTCATTATCGTACTGTCCGGAGGTCAGATCAGAAGTCTAACATGGGTGGACATGGCTGCGTTCTTTCTTGAGGCCCTGGGCGTGGGGGCTCCGTTTGCCTGTGGAGGCCGCCCACTTACCCTGGCTGGTGGCTCTGCAACACTGCTCTCTGCTCCTGTGGTCACATCTGACTCTAACCCTCCTGCCTCCTGGTTAGGTTGCCACGTGAGGGGACATAGTTGCAGGGTCTAGGGAGTAGGACATGGCCATCCTTGGGGACCCACATTACTCTGTCCTCTCTAGACGCTATGGCCCCACCAGTGTCGTGGCCCTGCCTGCACGTCTCTCCGTCCAGCTGTGCTGCTTGAGGGCACATCTGAGTCGGAACTGCCGGTGGGGCTGTGTCTTAGCCGGCAGATCATGTAGAATCCGGAAGAAGAAGGTCCGAGGCTAGAAAGAGGGGGCTTGCCAGGGGGCTGGTCATACTCTGCCACCACCCAGAGCCTCAACTTTCCTATTTCGAAAAAGGAAATAAAATGAAAATAACAAATAATTCTTGCCCTACCTTCCCAGATGCCTAGGTGTACGCTTCTGAACCATGCTCCATTTAAAGTTCAGCCACGGCGTATGTCACATTCTCATACCTATAGCGGTCCCTCCATTTGACTGAAGAGTTTCTCTGGGTCAAGAATGGGGTAAAATGTTGACCAATTGCCCGACAAATGACATACCTTGTGGTCAAAAACCACCAAGTCATTAGTGAAAGCTCCTCCAGTCAAGATGCATGACTTCTGCCTCAAAATAACTTCCTGGTGGAAATATGTGGATGGTAGAAAATGTGTTTCTGTCTGCTTCAAGTTCTGCAGTTTTTTGCAGGGCAATTATCTGTATAAAATACTTTTTTTCTTTTTTTCTTTTAAGTAGAATCCTGTTGCTAATGAAGCCATATTTTGAACATGAAATTGTTACAAAGGAGAAAAAATGTCATTATCCAGAAAAGCAGCAATAGCTCACGCATTTGTCGGTCTAAATAGAATATTCCTCTTTTAGGGGAGATGAAAGTGGTCCCCTCTCATCAGCCTATGAAATTATTTTAGAATTGAGTTTTAATCCCTGGCCTGAGGAAGGGAAATGGAACCCTAACACACGGGTTCCAGGCATGGGAAATCAAATCTGAAATTTAGAGACAGGCTGTGTTGGAGAGCCCGCCTAGTCAGTAACCCAAAAGAAATATGAAAAAAGAGGTGTTTGAATGTTGGTAAAAGGCAGCTTGAAAGGTAAGGCTTCCTTCCTGCCGGTTCCCCCATGCCCTTTTCCCCTGATCACATTTGCTAGATGTCCATTTCTGTAAGTTTTCCCTCTAGAACAAACCTATCATTTTTCACCACAGGATATTTACAGCTTCAATCAGTGCCAAATTCAATTGGCTTCTGATCTCATTGCTGGAAGTTATAGATGCAGATATTATTTGCACTGCGGTTAATTATGGGGCAATCAAACTTTGGCTTTTCCACTGTAATTTCCTCTGCCAGCTAATTTAATTAATCACCCCCAGCTCAGCTCTTCCAGCTGCGACCAGCAGGGTCATTAATTAGGCATGTGGCAGTGGCCGGGACCAGGTCCTGCTTCCAGACTGCCGCCCATTTGATCTCAGGGAGAGAGAGCTTTTCCTAAGCACCCAGGATTAGGGGTGGGGAAGCAGGGCTCCAGCCCCTCCAGAAGGAAGATGGTCCCCAAGAGGCCTCTCCCAGGCCGATAACTTACCTGCAGCGGTGATGGGTTTATGACGGCTCTGGATTTACTGAAGAATCAGCCCGTGCGTTCCCAGTAATGCAGTTGTCAGTGTGGGGAGCGGAGTTAGTTCTGTGCAACTGCTGCGGCTCACCGTGTGGGCAACAGTCCTGCAGGCTGACTTTTCCCCTCAGAGAAGCGGTACAGGATTCTTGTAGGATTTTGTCATAAAGAAGTGACTTTTTTGGTCTGCACCCATCAAAATGATGTCGAAATGCTACGAGTGACTCTTACTTTACTCTGAAGAGCCTTTTTTCAAGCAGTTACCAGCTTACCTTTGTTGCATAGAAAATACCCATTACTAAGAAATTATTATCGAAACTCCGTGTGTGTACACGAATACCTAGAGAAATGATCACCCAAATTTGGGAGGTTTTGTTATGATTATTCTTAAATAGTTTCTGTTCTTATAATTACGTGGGGTTATTTTAACTTAATATATTACATGGGATGATTTTTGTAAATACCTGAAAGAAACTAGATATTAAGTCTAATTTTTGTGTGTATTTTTTTATATATAAAAGGGTAAATTGATGAACAGGTGTTTTCAAGAGCTGTAATAAATCATCCTATAACAAGGAATGCCTCTTCTGAGATCCTGTCCAGTCTCTGCCCGCAATTAAATGAATCAGAGAGATAAATGTGAATGTGTGTGTGTGCGCGTGCGTACAGGCACACACAAAGCTTCTAGTTGAGAGGGAACAGGCAGGCCAGCTCAGTAATTAAAGGGGTAAAAAGGAGGCATTGTGTGCCAGGTGGAAGAAAACGTACGGTAGAACTCACAAAGTTGAGGGCTGGACCTGTCTGTTCGGTTTGGCCGGCAGCACCCCCCATCATAAACCCCCATGGCCTGTAAACACCACATTTCCCTCTCACTGGCAGTGGGGCTGGGGAGGCCCCCGTGGGGAATGGCTGATCAGTGGCTCACTTTAGCAGTACCTTCCTGAACCGGAGGGAGGGGTCTGCTCGGCACCCCCAACTTACACAAGTGTTCTTGACCACCAGCCCCGTGACCCGCTGGCATATGAAGATTTCAGTGCACGGTACATTCACTCTCTTCACTCTGTAAGGGTCCTTCTGGAATGCATTGTAAGTGGAGGTTTCTCTCTAACGTTTCTCCTCTGTTGTTGGGTATGTGGGAGATTCTTGAGCATTGCAAAGCAACCGTAATGCAAAGGATTTCTATATATTCTGTTTTAAAAAAAAAAATGTAGCTGGCAAAAAAAAGTAACCTTTTACTCATTTTTATCTAGAGAAACCTCTGTTTTGGATTTAAATACTTGGAAACCCTGAAACAAATCTGTCTTGTCATCCCTGACTTAGAAAACAATTGTAAGAATGTGTTTACACAATTCCATTAGTGCCTGAACCGGCCTGTGCAAATGGAGGGGGAGGGGGAACACTTGATCTTTGGGGGTGCTTTCCAAGACTTAACATCCAGATCAGAAAGTTCTTTTATTCCTGCAGCTCCCCCCCACCTGTGTGGATGGGTCTGTTTGGCAGAGCAGCACTCGGCCAGGCTGCCTTTGTCCTTGCTTCGATGTCTCTAATGCCAGCCTCAGTTTCCCCACCCATAGAACAACAACAGCCCCCATCCCAGAGGTTCTGCATGCTCACTCGTGACTGCCTCTGTTTTTTGTTTCATTTCTCTCTGCCTCATCTCCTGACAGCCTTTACTGTCCATAAAAAGAAATGCAGCCCTAAAGACAGCTGGGGGTAGGGGGACAGGTGCTGCCGGAAGAGGGTGAGGCAGGCCCAGGGCGGGACCAGGCCCCTGCAGTAGCCCCTGACAGGCACCCTGTGGTTCCAGGCCTGGGGAGCTACCCTGCTCCTTGAGCCACCCCAGGATGTGGCCCAGCCGGTGTCCTTTGTGAGGGTTTGCCAGCCCTCGGACAGGGGCTGCTGGTGGGGACAATGGCTGTCCATCAGGGATAACAAATCCCGTGTCCTGGCCTTGGGTTCACTGGGCCCCGTGGGGTGGGGTGATGACAACCCTGATCCCAGTTGTCATTTCTCTGCTCCTGCAGCCTTGGAGCAGAAGAGGAGTCATTCCATTCACTGCGTCTTTAAAACCTGCCCTCATATTCCCCATTTTTTCCTCCTGCTTAGAAACCGGGCTCTGACAGTCCAAATGTTGGAAATAATTGGATTCTAAATTCTAATTCATCTGTAAAGTATTCGGTGATTAAATTAGCCTAATAGATATAATTTCTTATGTGGCTGCATAATTTTACCCTGATCGCATCTCAGGGGCACTCACGCACCCCGCAATTTACTATTGACGTGAAATTCTCAGAAGGTGAGATGTGACTGTCTGCCTTCCTCAGTCTGTTTTCCCAGGTTAAAAGTTAAGCTGATTTACGCTCACTGGATCTCGCCTTCCTGCCCAAGTATGGTTGCTCAGTGTATATTACTCTACAAAGAGCAGTAGAAGAAAAATATTATTTTATGTAATTTGGAGTCCTCTTTTTCTATTCAGAAACCAAGGTAGACTGACCTCAGACTCTGTGGGCCCACTTTTTTTGTGGGTCGCATGGTTGTGTTTTTTCTTTTTTCATAGTTGGAAATTTTATCACAGGAAAATTGTCACTCGTCCCATAGATTTTATAAGTGTAAATACAGTGAAAAAAATTTTAATGTCTGTCAGATGCAATTTCAGCTGGGGCATCTTGAACTACTTTTTATAGAGCTGGTTAAATTCTTGGTCAGGAATAAGGGAGAGAGGGAAGGCACGGACCCGGAGTTACACATAAGGAGGCGGCATTCATGCTTCAGCCTCATTTCTTTATTTCTTGGCGTGAATTTAATTTCTTCAACTATGTGCCCCTCCGCTCCCCTCCTCCACCCTTGCCCTGCCTCCCTCCAAAAATCTGCAAATAAAATTCTTGGCTCCCTCTCTGGTTCAGTAGCTGGAAACAGCTGGTGGGTTTTGTGTAGCCACTGAACAGTGGGGGAAAAAAGTTTTGGCAAACACTCGGGAAACCCAGGACAGAGGAGGTAGGTAAACTCAGGAAACTGTTTTCATGAGTAAATGAAGGAAACAAAGGCGGCTCAGCAGGAACAGAAGGGACACACACTCCCTCTGAATAGCTCCCTAAAAAACAGGGCTGAAAAGGAAGAAGGCCCATTTGCTTCTGGGAATCCAATAAATTGTTTCAGGAAGTGAAAGTCTGTCCAGGCTAATGGAGCCCTGATTGACAGCGCTTCTCATTATGGAGCCCATCAGGGGACGGAGCTTTCAGAGCTATTGAGGGGCGAGGTGGGAGTGAGGGAGCAAAGCCCAAGGCGGGCTGTTCTGTGTTCTCCAAGAAAAGAGAACGTCACTATCCAGGAGCCCTTACCTTTCACACTGTGACACATCTGCTTGTATATGTCACGAATCTACTCCACCGTCTCCCTGAGGGAGCCTGCCCCCGCCCCAGGGTTCCTGCTGACATGATGGGTGTAGGATCGGACCCCAAAGCATACTTGTCCAGGAGTGGCCACGACGTGGCTCGAGCCCACCTGGGATGTGCTGGACAGCGACCCATCCTCCTGTAACGTGCTAACACAATCACTGCCATTTTTAAAAGCTTTTGTATGGACGTGTGATGCTATGGGTAGTTCATTAAGGCCAGTTACAGGGACATTCTCTGTTAGGTGACGACCAGAGATATGCCGATTTCTTTGTCCATGAAGGACCAAGTCAGGGGTCGCGACTTCAGTTAACCAAGGTTGGTGAATCGTTACACAAGACTCTAGAATGGGCTCTGGCGAGAGGTGGGAGACCAGTCACCTCTGTGGAGAGGGGGCAGTAAGACTGTCCTCTGTGGTTAAGACCCCCCGAGGACACAAGGGGGGTTGTATTGTTGGCAGTAAATATTCTATTTTGAGATCCAAATCCAAATCTCAAAATAGAAGATTTAGTGCCACCATCACAACCCCCTCTGTCTCATCACCCCCCACCTGCTCTAAAGTGTGGGGGGACCTTGAGGGGTGGTCCACCTTTCACAGAAGGAAAGTAAGCAGATGTGGGAAGTTGTATTAAACATCAGCACCAAGCTCAGGCCAGGGTCAGGGAAAGTGTATGAGACACACTCGGTGTCCCCTCACCCGAGGGGCAGGTTACAAGGGCCTAGTTGTCCAGTTTGTTCATGTGCTGATCTGATAAGACCCCCCTCTGGGGCAGGAGAGACCCTCGGTCTCTCCTGTGACAACATACAGAATGAAAGTCAGTCCAGCCCATTGCTTTAATGCAGAGTTTCCAGGACCTCCAGCCATGCTCCCTCTCCTGGTTCCCAGCCTTGCCAGGTCTCAGAGATGCCCCCCACCCCAGCAGTGGGGCGGGGGTGGGGGGCTCCTGGAGCTGGGGGCCTGTGAATTCATCTGACAACAGGCAGATTAACAGGAGACAAGCTATATACAGAAGGTGCCCAAAAAATGTATACACATTCTAAGAAAGGAAAAAACTGTATTCATTGTAATACTCAATATACACCGATAACAAAAGAGGAAGACAAGTCACGTTTGGCTTCTGCAATTACAAAAGGTGCTCAAAGTGGTTCCCATCAGCGTCCAGACCATTCTGATTACAGCGAACTGCTGCTTGAGCATAGATAACATCTCTTAAAATATGTATACACTTTTTGGTATATATTTTCATTTTATGTGCCCAGGAGGATCAGAGAAAGAAGTACCAAAATAATGGTGAGACTTGGCAGCTCATAGAGCAGCAGCATAGGGAAAGACGGGGGACAAAGGTCATTATGGGGGAACAAATGTTTTTTAGGAAAGATAAACGGGCCCATAGAAGGGTAGATGGGAGACAGAGTAGCTTGTGACAAAGTCTGCCTGCCTGCGTGTAGTGCCGACTTCTCATCTCTCTGGGACCCTTTCCGATCTTCCCTGATTAATGAAACTCCCAGGGAGGGAATTGATGATGATTGAGTTCTGAGTTATGGAGAACCTGTTTGCAGGCAGGTAAGCGTTGTCCAGAGGAAGCCTCTTCCTGCATCTGAGGGTCTGCATGGGGCATTGGGTGTCCTTGGATGCTGGTCTTCATTAGACTTACTGAGTGAGTCTTCAGTATTTTCACTTTGAAATTGGCCAGAGATGTTCCGTCTTCATGTTGGAGTTTGGGTGCTTCCCGAAGGAGACACTGGCGATGCCAGCTCTGCTGGAAAATGGAGAGAGCGTTGAGCAGCCAGCACACACGGTGTTTGGGTCTGGTGCTGCCACGCTCTGTGGCCACCATCTCACACATTATACGCTTTTGGCACACGGGTTAGTTGGCTGGCATGTCCAAAAAGGCTGCCTTTCCCCCTGAGTTAGTGGGTGGCAGGTATAGCCTGAGCTTGATGCCTCGGTGAACTTAAGTGCTTGTTTCAGTGCTCCACGGGCTAGCTGCAAACCGTCGCTGCTCTCAGTTTCCTGATGCGTCCATTGTGTGTTCTTCAGCTGCAGGAAAGCATGTTCACTTTTTATCTGGGTTTGGCTACGATCTAAGTTTTGTAAATTCAATCCAGGGCTGCCCACGTAGTAAAGACCAAGAGATGAATCCTCTCTCTGACTCAGTATGTTTTATTCCTGTGAACTATACCAGCTTAGGCCACCAATGGAGTCCTTTCCCCGTGGTGATGCATTTCCTTATCCATCTGCCTCTACTCACCTGCAGCCCAGACCTGACGCAGCACGCTGCCTAACTCCTAGTGAGTGCACCATTGATGTTTCTTGAAAGAATGAATGCTTAATAGGGCATTAGATGATGATGGTAATCGAACCAAATTCAAAACACTCATTTCAACTAAAAAAAAAGAAAAATGATGTTTCAAAGTACAGAGGTGGGAGGGATGTCGACACCCTTCACTTGGAGGAGTGGAAAGAGAAGGGGTGGGGGCCGTGCTGGGGGTGCTGCGGAGAGCGGGAGGGACCAGCAGCCAAGGGCGCAAGTCCACGTTGCACATTTCTACACGGCTGACTTTCTCAGGGAGCGTGCACTTCTTCTGTGACAACATACAGAATGAAAGTCAGTCCAGCCCATTGCTTTAATGCAGAGTTTCCTGGGCAGATTTGCAGATTTCCTCTCTGTTCCAAAAAGGGCAAAACAAGCTCTGTGCTTCTCGGTCTCCCAGTCGCCAGGATGCTGAGTCTTCAAGCAGTGGTACTTTCCAGTGACCTTGGGACAAGACAAGTGCCTGCTGGGTTGCAGGTATTAGCAGAAGAGTATGGAGTGACACGACTAAGTCAAAGGTTCCCTGACGGCCTCTGTCTGGACGGGAAGCTGGAAGTCCAAATGAATCTTGCTCCTTAGAGACTTCACACTCATCTCGAGTCCCTGTTTACCGCTGGAGAACAAAGGGAAGTTTGCACAGAAAAAAAGGGAGGTTGTGTAACCAGAAAAGCCCTCTGAAAATTACAGATTCCTGTACAGTCAGCATTAATATGCCGCTTTTCAAACATATAAATGGGGGATTGAATTGCAAGGATGTTGGCAATAAAGAGCGTTTGTGGAGGGACAGGAGGATAACCTGATTGGCACCCATGCCTTCTGAATGGCTGATGCGGCCTAATTGACATATAACGCCCTATAAATTTATTAGCGGGCTTCGCCTCTCATTGGTGGACCTTCTACTGTTAACCACCAAGAAATTACCAATTTTCAGGAGTTAGTCACTCAAGTCGCACTATAAGTAGGTTAAAAAAAAAAAAATCCATGTTGCCCATGTTGTAAATCAGACTGCTGCCCTGTACGGCAGCTCTCCAGCTGCAAATGAGCCGCTCGGATAGGGACGTGTGGGGTGAGGGGAGCTGCCGGGAAGAGCCACTGTTGACCAGGAAGCCCACCGCTTCTCCTCACCCCTGCTCTCCGCTCCCCTCCGGCTCTTCACAAAGACCACTGGTGCTGTTGTCTGCCAGCCCCTGGGCTCCAGCTGCTCAAGCCATGGATGAGCCGGGTAGAAATTGCACTTTTGTGGCCGTTCCCATCCAGGCTTTGAAGTTCTTAATGCTACATTCAACCCTCGGGCATAGCACACACACAGGACACCTCCACCCTCTTATTTCAAGAGCATAATAGAAATATTCAGGAGCAGACATAATTATTTCAATTACTTCTCTCTGGTGTTGGAGACACAGTCAAGAGTCACAAATTAGAAAATAATATTCACATGTTTCTTCTAATTGGTAACAGATTAAAGGCATTTTATCTTTTTAAATAATTTCCAAATGTGCCCCAAAGAGACTCAGGAAGAACAGGAGGAAAGCATGGAAAAGCAAACACTGCTTTGCTAGGCCAGTGCGGCGGGGGCCCCGTTTTGGCCCAAACCTCGCAACACTGAGGTGTGGGAGGCCCTTCTCCTGCAACGTGTTTTCAGTTGTTCAGATTTTTGTTTCTTTTGTCACTTTTTTTCTATTGAAAGCTAACAGACATGAGGCTTCACAGTTTCTTTCTGACCAACTTGTAAACTGAAGCCTCACTTGTAAATATATTGGTGAACAATTTTTTGATCCCTACACACTGTCCCTTCAACCGCATGGTTTTTACACTCACACACGCGTGTGCACACACTGGCATATTTGCTCATTTTTATATCCCATCTACTCCCAGAAGCAAATTGCAGGTCAGCGGTGCCTCTTTCTACCCTGGGCTTTTGGAGAGACCGAGATGGAGGGTGTAGTGGCTCCAGGTCCCCCAGTGTCCCACGCTGTCCTTCAAAGGCAGATGTCACATTCCTCTAAATTACAAGGGCCCTGAGCACAAATCCATTTCGATAATGGAGTTTGGTTTTTATCAAGTATTGTTTTAAAAATCGGTTGCTTCTACTCTGTAAAGCATTTTGGTAGTTTCTTAGTACACTAAATGTGCACGTCCCATATGCACATTTGCACATTCAGGCAGCTGAACTCTTGGGCACGTATCCCAGGGAAAGAAAAACTCAAGTTCACACAAAAACCTGTTTGCTAAGGTTCATAGCAGCTGTATTTGCAATGGCCCAAAACAGGAAACAACCCAGATGTCCCCCAGTGGGGACTGGTCAGACAAGCTGTGGCCCATCCTTAGCACAGAATACTAAGTGTTGAAAAAGAATGGAATGTTGATACACACAACAGCTTCATTTTAGGTTAGTGACGAAGCCAGTCCCCAAAGATTACATGCTGTGTGAGCCTATTACAGCACATTCTTGAAATGACAGAATTACAGAGATGAACAACAAATCGTGGTTGCCGGGGTTGGGGATGGAGAGAATGGACAGGAGGGAGGTGGGTGTGGTTATAAAAGGGCAGCGGAGGGGGTGGGGGGACACTTGTAATGGAGCTGTGCCGAGTCTGGCCTGTGCTGCGGGGGAGGGGAACCTATTGTGAGAAGATTGCATGGAGCATACACACACAAACCCAAGTGACTGCAAGTAAACCTGGGGGCATCGGACTGAGGGGGTGGGGTGCGTCGATATCAGGGTATGTTGATTGTTATATTGTACTTTGGTTTCTCAAGATGTTACCCTTGGGGGAGACTAGGTAAAGGGCACGTGGGATCTCTCTGTATTGTTTCCTTCAAGTACATGTGAATCTACAATTATCTCAAAATTTAAGTAAAGCAAAGTGAATGGTGACTTTAATAAAAAGAATCAGGACTCCTTAGGGAAATGGCTCACTCCAGATCTGAGAAAGTACAGGGCAGGTCCGGAACATGCTGCTGGACCAGAAAGCACGAAATTGGCAGGAACTAAGGGTGATGGCTCAGAGAGACCAGGAGGCAATGCAGACGGGCTCTGCTGGCCAAACCTAGAATGACATAAGCATCAAAAAGACGCTAACCCATCTATTCGTTGGTAATAGATTGCATGACGCGTTTAATTTTTTTTAAGTCTGTGGGTCTACAGTGATACTCCTAAAAGGAGACTGGGGGTGAGGGACTCTTCTTTACAGAAAATGCCAGCTAATAAACACTGAAGGAAGGAGAGGTTTGCAAAATCTTTGTCTTGCATCCGAGAATGCAGTAATTGACTGAGCAGGATCGTCAACCCAACTGCAACGCTTAGGGAAAGGTCTTAGAGAAACAGGAGATTCAACGTCTCAAGGGACCAGCCCCCAGATCACTTGTTAGTTATAAAGGGGAGAAGGTTCTGGACAGAGGATGGGTCTGGGGGCCACTGCGTAAACCATGTGCTCAGGCTCGGGAGCAGGACCACCCCGAGCCTGTACCGCCTGGTGTGATGTGAGGAAAGCACGTGGTGCCTTGTAGTTTTCCTTCAAAAATATGTGACCAGGCCGTGGCCAGATGGCTCAGTGGGTTAGAGCGCGAGCTCTCAACAGCAAGGTTGCCGGTTCAATTCCCGCATGGGATGGTGGGCTGCACCCCCTGCAACTAAAGATTGAAAACGGCGACTGTACTTCGAGCTGAGCTGCGCCCTCCACAACTAGATTGAAGGACAATGCCTTGACTTTGAGCTGACGAGTCCTGGAAAAACAATTCCCCAACATTCCCCAATAAAATGAAGAAGAAAAAATATATATAACCCGAATTGAATCAGATCTGATAGGATTGGGGGACATTCTACTATAGAAATAGCTTGGACTCCTCAAAATATCCATGTAATGAAAGACCAAAAAGAGAGGGGGGCCTTAGGAAGGGTGTTCGATTAAAGGAAATGAAAGAGGGGGGCGTGACCAAATGCATCACGTCCTCACTGAGGGACTCCTGGGTTGGAAGGAAAATTCATCTGTAGAGGATATTTGGGAACTGGATGGGGAAAACTGAATATGGCCCACATACTATTGATAATCAGTTACGTTAATTTTAAGTTCCTTGGGTATGCGCCATCAGGATGGGGTGAGAAGCACGCAGTGGTGTCTGTGTAAGGGAGCACGAGAGCACTCAATTCTGGAGTTTTTTTAATTGCGGTGAAATATATATAACATAGCACTTACCATTTTAATCCATTTTAAGTGTAGAGTCGGTGGCATTAGGTCCATTCACATTGCTGTGCTGCCATCAGCTCCCCAAATTCAAACTCTACGCATTAAACACTAACTCCCATTCCCTAGCCCCAGCCGCTGGCACCCGCGTTCTACTTCCTGTCTCCATGAACATGACTCCGAGGGACCCCATGTAAGAGGAATCATGCCATGCTGGTTCTTTTGTGACTGGCTTGTTCCACTTAGCATAATGTCGTTGAGTTTCATGTATGTAGTCCGTGTCAAATGTCCTTCCTTTTTAAGGCTGAGTACTATTTCTTCATATAGATGGACCATGTGGTATTCATGTGCATGGATTCTTGGCCTGTGTCCTCCCCTGGCTACTGTGACTAATGCTGCTATTTCTGAACATGGGTGTCTAAATACCTGTTCAGTATCCGGCTTTCAGTTCTCCCGGCGTATATCCTGGAGGGCAATTGCTGGATCACACAGCAATTCTGTGTTTCATTTTTTGAGGAACCTTCATACTGTTTTCCCAGATTCTGGATTTTTGACACATTTAAATAATGAGTGTCGGCTGTCTCGATGGAATCCTTCTTTCTTTCTTTCTTTCTTTTTCTTGTTTCAACTGTCAGTTTATTGCAAGATGGTAAAATTAATTACAAATTTAAACCATAACTTGGTAGTCTTTAGTCAGGTAACAAATTTTATTGGGAGCAAACTGCTTATTCAAAAGTGATTATGGAACATCTCAAAATACAGAGCAAGAACGATAAGAAACATTTCACTGGCCAATAGACTGTTTGTTTTAATTCTTTCACTATATGAAACTCAAGCATTTCATTTTTAAGTAGGGTAAAGTGTAGGAATCCTTTTTTCTAAAAGCCTGTTTTAAAGGCCTTCCTGGAGCCGGCCCGGTGGCTCAGGCGGTTGGAGCTCCATGCTCCTAACTCCGAAGGCTGCCGGTTCGATTCCCACATGGGCCAGTGGGCTCTCAACCACAAGGTTGCCAGTTCAATTCCTCGAGTCCCGCAAGGGAGGGATGATGGGCTGCGCCCCCTGCAACTAAGATTGAACACGGCACCTTGAGCTGAGCTGCCACTGACCTCCCGGATGGCTCAGTTGGTTGGAGCGTGTCCTCTCAACCACAAGGTTGCCGGTTCGACTCCTGGATGGGATAGTGGGCTGTGCCCCCTGCAACTAGCAACGGCAACTGGACCTGCAGCTGAGCTGTGCCCTCCACAACTAAGACTGAAAGGACAACAACTAGAAGCTAAATGGCACCCTCCACAACTAAGATTGAAAGGACAACATCTTGACTTGGAAAAAAGGCCTGAAAGTACACACTGTTCCCCAATAAAGTCGTGTTCCCCTTCCCCAATAAAATCTTTAAAAAAAAAAAAAAAAAGCCTTCCGACATCCTAATGCAAGAGGGTAGAGAGGGACCATCTCCCCAGCAGCAGTGACCAGGGTGACCTGGGGCAAGACCCTCTGCAGGGAGGGCCTTCCCAGGTAAGTCAGTTTTAAAGTATATTTGGGGGATAGATGGAGAGTGGCTGGTTCTGACCTCTGCTGAGTTAGGACATAAAATAAGTTATTTGCTATCTCCATCATTTCATGAAAGGACATGTAAGCATCCAGAAGACAGGAAGGGCATAACATCAGAAAAGAACCATCCTACAAATTCATAAATTTAGCTTTGCAGAAACCTCCCTACATCGTTCATATGTTGCCGTTTGTCAGCGGACTGGCAGTAGTTTTACCACCAAATGATACGTGAAAGCAACTGAACTATGTAAGACCCGGGAGAGAATTTGTGGGACCCAGGTAAGAATCACATGCCCTTGTTCGGTAGTTATTAGGAATTTCAAGACCGCGACAGAACATGAAGGCAGGTGTGGTCCAGGGGCCTGTGCAGCTGCGGAGGTCACACACCCGTGACGCCGGCCCTGGGTTAGTGAACCCCTAGGGTCTTCCTGGGCCACTGTTCTAGGATTCCCTCTCCAGGAAAAAGCTGACCAGACAGAATTTTAATGTTTTATTATCAAAGACAGTGACATTGGGCAAGTTAAACTGTGTGTCAATTGTGGGAAATAAAACAGCTGACCAGCTTCTGCCTCTTGGTCCCATTAGTTACATAGACGAAGTGATTTTTAATTAAAGTTCGCTTGTTAAATAATAACGCTTTCCTCACTCTAGGACAGTTTGTGTGTACCTCACGATGAATCGTTCTCAGGATCAGTTCCACCACTGCATGACCAAACTTAGGAAACACAGTATCCATGGATGTACAGATTTGGGTCTGATATTTTTAACATTTAAGATTCATTGGGAAAGAAAACCCAGCTGTTACTCTTGAGTTTTCTCTAAGAGAGGTATCTAGTCCGTAGGTTTTCAGATGTCATTGCACTGGCGTGGAATCCGTCCCAGCGCGTGTGAATGCGAGTTGGCATCCCCCCTGTAAAGAAAGTGAGGGCCAGTCAGGCAGACCCTAATCCTGTCCGTGCCTGTCAGCATGTTTCTGTGTTTTCCTATTTGGAAAAAGTGAACATGCAAATTCGTTTTAAATGCCTTTTTCATTAGCATCCTTCCGGAATGCTTTTCCTCTTTTAAAATCTATTTCATTATTGTCATTATTGTTTTGTTTTCTGGCCATGGTGGAACCATGTGACTTTTCCAACCTCCTTCTCCCCCCAAACTTGAAAGGGAAAACAACATTAAAAAGACTCTTTGTTGTGCAAAATCAGTAGTCTCATGTGTTTCAAAAAACAGTATTACTAAGGACAGTAGTTCTCAGGCAGTTTTTACTAGGAACCTGCTCAGAGCTCTCCTCTCCCTCATTTTCCAAGTGTTGCCACTCTAACCTGCAGCCTTTCTCTCTCTCTCTCTCTCTCTCTCTCTCTCTCTCTCTCTCTCTCTCTCTCTCTCTGCCTCTCCCTCTCCATGTTTAACGACCACTTAGCCAACCACAGGTCTTTGAGAAGCCACCAGGTAGGTCAGGCTTGGCCCTCTGCAGTCACCCCACCACGTCCCTTGATTTTTCCCTTACGCAGAGCCTCAGCATTTCTACTCCCTGATGTTTAAAGGGCACTGGTGCTCATACAGTGAAGGCTATATCCATTTTATAGTATTCCGAGTGGAGGCAAAGGGCCATTTCTCTTCCTTCATCTGTTTATGATGCGATATGTTCCAAAGCCAATCCCATCAGCCACTGTTATGGTGAACTTAATTCGCTGTGATGGGGTCCTACCACAAGGGCTGCGGCGAGGGCCGCCCAGGTACGTCCCGTTTCATGCCACATTACGTGGGATCTGGGCCCGCTTCACAGGACTGGCTCGGCCCCCTGTCACTTGGCACAAATTTATCGGAGTTAATGCTCTAACACAGTTGCTCGCGTTTTTCTCTAACACTCAAGTACAGAAACACCCAGTGTGTGAGTGGATGCCGTCTCTTAGCTGTGATTACTAGGTAAAAACACACTCAGTTTGCAGATTAATTCACAAACTCAATTTGTCAAACTCGGTTTGCATAGAATAATAAAGGTGTCTGTGCTACAATTCCAACAAGATAACATAGTCTGTGAGTGGAAAATGACACGGGAACGCAGAGGCGATAAGAAAG
This sequence comes from Rhinolophus hipposideros, assembly GCF_964194185.1. Taxonomy (NCBI): domain Eukaryota; kingdom Metazoa; phylum Chordata; class Mammalia; order Chiroptera; family Rhinolophidae; genus Rhinolophus; species Rhinolophus hipposideros. The sequence continues at coordinate 97,593,008 of NC_138052.1, forward strand.
TGTGTGAATTGAGATAGAGTACCTACGGTGCTTTTTTCCTTTTAACTTTCTATGTTTCACTGTGTTGTTTTATATTAGATTAGAAAATGGCGGAGGAGGGAATATTGAAAATAAAAGTATCTCGTTTGCTGCTGGAACAATCTGGATGTTTTGCCATTTTCTAATAGTACAACGTGTTTTCAAAAGTGATTTTCTTAAGAGATAGACTTTCTCTACTTTGTTCTCAGGGCCCCACTCTCTGCCTTCTCCCCACCTTCCCCCTGCACCTGGCCTCCCTCCGTTACCCACCCCCAGCTCCGTCCATCACTGGGAAAGACACCCCCCCACCTCCCCTGGCCCACACCCACCCTTTCTAACATGGTACCCTCCCAAGTGAGCAGTTACAGGTCGGAGAGGGATGAGCCCTGGAGCCAAAGGATAAACGTCATCAGACTCTTTCATTCTGGGATTCACGTCCCATGAAAGGCTCTGAGGACGCAGTCCCATCAACCTGGTGCTCACAGCAGGGTGGTGGCTGAGACTCTTGGCGGCTATGTGCTGGGACAGTGATTCCACTTTCGTTTGCCCCGTGCTGGTGGCAGCAGGATGGCATCTACAGGTCATGCAGGAGCAGGCCGGAAGAGCTGTCAGGGTCAGGCTTGAAGACTTGGACCAGGGGAGGGCCCCCCAGCTGCTTCCTTTGCGCTGTCTGCACATGGCAGTGAGACTGTGCTGGGTCCCAAACAGAGGGGAGCCTGCCCTGGGGTGTCATGCGCTTTATAGATTTATTTGTCCAAACGGAAAGTTCGGCTGAGTCATTCCTTTGAGTGGACCCGGGGAGGGGAAGGCCGGGTGGACGTCTGGCCCAACAGTGCAGGCTGTCCCATCCCTTCCGTTTTGTCATTTACAACTGCCTCCCAATAGATGCTATTGTGGGGCCATCCATCACCCAGACTCCCCAGAGGGGAAACCGAGGCCCAGATAGGATGGCTTTTAGTCTTGCCCAAAGCCCAGAGTCAGCCATGGCCTCCCAGAGAGGCCTGGGTGTTATTCCCTCTGAGCCCCAGGCACATGAGCAACACCCACCAAGGTGTGGCTTTCCAGCTGGTTTTGTTCATGAATCAGCCTAGTGTTTCCTCTCCCTGGCCAGTCAAGCCGGTGCCCAGCCTCACGTCTCCCTCAGGCCCGCTCTGTGGTTTGGAAGTAAAACCCCCATAGATGTCGCAAAACTTGAGAGGAATGAGCTTGTGTTTGTATTGTTGCTTATATCCTGGCATATTTTCGCACTCAACCTGGTCAGATTCTGAACAGCCAGGTGTTGGGAGATGCCCGGTGCTAATGATACAAAAGCCACAAAGGTCCCTAGTCTCAACCTGAACCTCAGATTAAGGTACGGGGACAGGACCCAGCTCTGCTCACAGTGACCTGTGCTCTCAGCTACTGCCTTCTGGGACAGTGCAGAGCCCGCGTGCACCTGGGCACACGCTGTCACCCTCCTGGGCTGCCCGGGGTGGCACCTGCCCACGGGTTCACCGCCCCAACACCTGCAGTCCGACACTTGTAACTGTGATTCACAGAAATAATAAGCCTAATACAGTTGACTTTATTTAATTAACAATGATCCTGTTCTGTTTCTCTGAGCTCATAAAACACCCTGCAGGTTGGCAAAAACACTCATAATATTGATCAGAAGTCAGGCGGGATATTTATTCTGTCTTTGCCCCATGAACATAAATCCTCGCCCATTGCCTCCTCTCTGTGGGGGGATTTACAGTGGCCAGTTTCTTAAAAGCTTTCGGTAATTAAGGAGTAAATAAATATCCATTAGACTTTGTTGGCCTTCCTCGTCCGAGGCCTGTCCCCGAGGCCGGCCCCCTTAGCAACGCGGTCAGGGGAGAAGGCATGCGTGCCAGGGGCAGCCAACTGGGCCAGGTCTCCCCCTGCAGACAGGAAACCCCCTCTGTTTTCCTACCATATTGTTCCAGCCCCCTCTTCCATGCCTCCCCTCCCAGTTCCTGTTTTGCTGGAGGCAGAAAGACACTTTGCAAATTCCTTGCTGCTAGCTAGCCCTTTCTTCCCTCTTCCTCTCCTCTCCGTTACTGTGTCACTGTGTCACCCTCACCGGTAAAACGGTGCAGGGCTCCTCCAGTTTCTTCTTTCCCCTAAGGACAGCCTTCCACTGTGATGTACTTTGCTAGAGAGTCCTTTAAAATCAGTGTTGAAAAATCTTCTCCCACCCAGTGAGGAGGGGAGAAAAAAGATGTTTTGTAAAGGAGCAGTGTGACAAATGACGGGTGCACACACAAAACATTCTTGGCCTTTCAACATTTAGGGGGAAGGCCTCTCATAAAAATGAACACATTAGACTTGACAAAGAGGTGTTTTCGGGAAAGGCTGCTGCTCAGTATTTTATAGAAGCGTCCAGTGAAAACCTCACTTGTGGTGATTGGGAGGGAGCCTGAAGCCAAAGCCACCCCAAAAGATCATCAGTCCTGCCTTAGCGATGGGCCCCCGTGAGGACAGGCAGGGCATCTGGTCACCACTCCAATGTCTGGGTTTCTAATGACTCGTCTCCTAGAACACCACAGAGCAGTGTTGAAAGCCAATGAGAAGCTTTGTGGTTATTTGTTAAAAACGTTCTGTTCTGGGAGTCCAAGCCATTAACCTCGTTACCCCTTGGCTGTGTGCTGAGCCCTCCCTGCCAGACCCAAAATGCAGCTGATGGCAGTTGTGACAGTATCCTCGCAGCTCCCCATACATAAGCAGCAGAGAAAGGGTACTGAGTCAAGTCTAGGGACGAGGCCTGGGCCTGGACGTGGCTCTTCCTCAGCTCCTCGGGTTTTCCGAAGGGTCTTTTGAGTAGGACATACCTCACCAGGAGTCGTCAGAACTAAACCAGGTAATTGTACAAAAAACCTGATGACTGACACATCGTAAGTACTTAACCATAGCTATGACGCTGCTGATGGTTTCGAGTCTGTGTACCAGAGCCCAGCTATTTCCATCATGACTCTTTACTTGTATATAAACACATGTCCATGGATTGATTGCCAAAAACCCACCACTTGACTCATGCAGAATTGTAAGGAAAGATAGAGGAATGATGAGAAAAGCATAAAGTTTATCATAAAAAGGCAGAAGTTTCTGAGGGCAGTGTCCTGATAAATTCCCATCTGAAAAGGCATCCCGCTGCCGCCTCTCCACTTCCTGGGGTCAGAGGGGCCGGTTCTCATACTGAGTAGCTTGAGGTGCTGGGGACACGAACGCTTCCCACGTCGCCCCTTGTCGCCCCTTCAGTTCCCTGCGGGCAACTGGTTGCCTTTGTCACCATAATCATCAACAGTGTTGTCATGTGACTTGTATTGCCCTGACGGCATTCTTGGCTTCCAATTCCGCCATCCCAGACCACCTCTTCTGGCACATCAGTGACCCCATATGTCCCCTAGAACCAAGCACAGTGGCCCTTAACGCTAGGACTGCACCCAGTGACCCAACACGGAACCCTGTGCGGCCCACACATGCAGACAGGCCCATCCCTAGGTCCTTGCCACAGGAATTGGGACAAAGCTCTACTTCCCCACAACCCTCACCTCACACTTTCTTCTGCAAAAGTAAGTGCTCATTTCCATCCCTGGCCCCACCCCTTCCTGGTCGTCCGTGCTCTAACCTTGATTCTGTCATGTGCTGAGTTAGCTTCCTTGCTTTCTGAGTGCCACCTGGTTTATCTTAATAGTTCCTGGGAGTTGTTGGCACCTCCTGCCCCCCTGAGCCAAGCCGGTCCCCGGTCCCTGTGCAGGTTGATTTTCCCCAGATTCCCTCCTCCGGCGAGGAGAACGGCGGCCCAGCCAAGCTGCAAGCCACAGCACATCCCCAGCCCGTCTCGAAGGGCAGCCCCAGTCTGGAGTGTCTCCATCCACAGCCCTGTCCTTCCTGGATGCTTCACAGCCCAGCCACCCCGTTTCACAAAAGGCAAAGCCAGGTCTATCAATTCTAGACTCCCCGCCCCGCCCTTTCCCCTCTTCTAAACTTGGAACAAAATCGACCCATCTCCTTTTCACCTGAGACCTTTCCCTTTTGTCACTGTTTCTCAAAATCTGGCCACACACACATGCCTTTTGCCCAGCATTTGATATGAAAAAACATGCAGTGTGCTCCAGGGTCCCTGGAAGAGCCCAGTGTTGTCAGAAATTGTCAGTTACTGTCATCAGCATCATCACAGGAAGTGCTCCTGTGGTGTAGAGACCCCCTCACCAGCGGGGCCACACTGTGTGTCCTGAGGCTGACAGTTGACTCCATTTGGCAGGCACTAAAACTACAGGCTGCAGGTGGGACGTGTCCTAGGGATCCTCTTTGGGGGACACACAGCGCTTTGGCCATGTCAGCAACCCTCAAGGCCAAGTGTGGCAAAGCCTGGTGTGTCAGGCGGCAGGACCGGAGTGCCAGTGGAGCCTGGCTGACCCCCAGAAGCCTCGGTGGACACACAGCTCCCGTGGCTTTGGTCTTACCTGCCATCTGATCCAGGGTGGGGGCCGGAGATGAGGGCCACCTACGGAAGGGGCTTCAGTTTAGGCAGACAGAGAAGAAAATAGGTACTGCTGTCTTCAACTATATCTTTTACTTTTGGGGGATTGGGTCAGTGTCTTCTGATTAGTTGCCCGTTCTCTCATTTTCTCTCACTCCCGTTCGGTTGATTTATTTAAAGGTGTGTCAGCAAGGGGCTCAAATGAGGGGCCGAGCCTCCTCCTTTCTGCTGACGGCCGGCCGTGCCAATAATTCATGTTTTAGCTCATTAGCTAACAGAGCCTGTGAGCAGTGGCCCTCCAGGGGGTTACAATGAGGTGAGGTGATGTACCGCCCGCTGCACTGCTCTTGAACTGGCCTTCCTTAGGGAAATGAAAGCTCAGCCAACACCAGGTGGGGCCCCAGAAGTACGACTAAGACCTCAGAGTGACGGTGAGTCTTTGTGCTTTGGCGTCATACTGTCTTAGGGCAGATGGCTTTAGACAAAATATTTGGGTTTCGGCAGAAAAGGGGATCGTTGTCAGAGTGTGTGCCTTTCACGTGTTAACTGTTGGCTCAGAAACCCAATGAGAATGACGGAGAACTGGTGGGGCTTAAATAGCAGACACTTCCTTTCTCACCGTCCCGGAGGCCGGAAGTGTAAGGTCAAGGTGTCGGCACGCTTGGGTTCTGGTGAGGCCTCTTCTGGCTGGTGCATGGCGCCTACTCACCGTGTCCTCCATCGTCTCTCCTCTGTGTGGAGAGAGACAGATAGACAGACCGACCCACCTGGTGTCTCTTCCTCCTATAAAGCACCAGTCCCATCCGATTGGGTCCCACCCTTAAGGCTTCATTCAGCCTTGATTACCTCCAACACATTCTGCCTCCAACTACGGTTTCCTTGGGGCTTAGGGCATCAACATACGCGTTTGCGGGGGCACAATTCAGTCCAAACATCCAGGTAGACTTTAGACTTCTCAAGGCTGTCGACGGGCTGGCCATACATGGGGTTACTTAAACCAACTGAGCCTCTGTCCCAGAGTCTCAGGCCCGCCTGCACCCTGGGGGGTGAGAGGTGGCCCACAAGACACTGATGGGTTTGTCAAGGCCCCTGGCCGAGCACACTGACCATACGAAGCTCATGTCCACAGACAGATTGAGAAGCCTAAAGTGTCCAGCAGGTGTTTCCCCTCACCCCACCCCCGGGCCACCTCCTTGTCACACACACCACCCCCATGTGCTTGACAGCAGTGTGAATCACTGCCGATGTCATGCTCTTCAGTCTAAAACCCCAGCCGCTGCCGTCTGCCGTGACTGCTGTAGCCAGCACATCATCCAAACATGTGACCTTGCGTCTCCACACCACCCCGCCTCCTGCAGACATCACTGTGCCCATTTTACAGGTGAGGAAAGGAGGTCCAAGGCATTACTGAAGGTGCGGAAATCCGCACTACTCAGATCGAAGCAGACACACAAACCCCAGTTTCTCAGCTGCTGAAAATGCAGCCACTGCAGAGAGCATGGGCTTCAGCTTTGTCCTAGACTGTCGGGGTGGGCAGCAAGCACCGGAAGGGGTCCGAGTCATAGTAGTGGACATGCATGGATGGGGGTTGCTGAATTAGTACCCACACCCCCAAATGTTCATGTCTGGGTCCGCTGACCCTACTGGCTAGATTGCAGCTGCTCCAAGAAGCCCACCTGACAGACACGGAGCTCGTGGCCTGCTGCCGTTCGCTTTCTGGCCACCTCCTGGACTCTGAGAAAATGCTACAGTCATACAGGACCGAGATTCGGGCACTGAGAGCTTGTTTCTAAATAGCACAAACAGTGTTGGTGAAGAGCCGAGGTTCCGTCAAGTAATAGAAGCCACACATCTGGGGGGCGTCCTAAGGGGGCCAAGGGGCCATGTGGACATAGGGCTGGGCGAGGAAGACCCCACTGAGAGGCCGTCTGGAAGCCCTGGACCCGTATTGCTCAGACGGGCTTAGCATCGGGTCTGTCTGCTGTCCCTGAGTTGTTGGAGGTGCTGAAGCCCTTGTCAGTAACAGTCACCCTGCCCCCGAGTGCTGCATGTCACAGGCGGAGCAGCCAGGGAGCTCATGGACGCTCTCCGAGACCCTGTCCCTGATTTCACACCCGTGATATTAGTCTCTCTCTTGAAGAAGGTTCCCCAAAGAGCAGGCGTTTTCAGCCCCTCCAAACCTGGGCCCCCTGTAAACACTGATGTTTTAAAGCAAAGAATCGTTTGAACAGGGTCATCCTCCAGACACATGGTGAGTTCCGTGAAATCAGGAGAGCTTGTTTGTGGGGTGACCACATCCGTGGGCACAGGTCACCCCACACGTCCCCATGAGAACACACGACAACAAGACTGGATTCAGAAGCTGTGGGCTCGTCCTCACTCTTCGGGGTATTCATATGTTAAAAAGAAAATTGAATCATTGCGGTCAGAGCTCTAGTGCAGTCCTCTAGTTCATTCCTGGATGATTTGGCTGTGAGGATTAAAATCAACCAGAGCAGAATAAAACCGTTCTGATTTTAATGCCGACCAAAAAAATTAGAGTTAGCAAATCGGAACTTGAAACCCTGGACGTGTCCTTCACACTGTCCGTTTCCATTTAATTCACGTTTTGCTCTTTCTCTTTGGTGATTTATGAAACGCATCAACATGTGTTTAATACATTTTCAATAAGGTTTTTAAAGAACAAGAACACATGGTTTATTTGGGGGTTTTCTGTCTCTCATCCTAGCTGGTATTTCTGAGACCCTGCCACTTCTGTTGTGGCCCGAGTGGGGACAGTGTCTCCTGCCCCCTCCCGTGGTGCAGCCACTTCTGCAGGTGCTGGGGTGGACCAGCCGCAGCCAAGTGTTTGGCCTGGAAATCTCCTCGTAAAAAGGTCGGGGGTCACTCTGGGGTCACTCGCATGTACCAGGAAGTGAAGCAAAACTAATCCAGATTTACTCCTGGAAGAATCTGTTTGCCTAAGTCTTTAAAACCAGATTAGGGCTCAGCGGACACCACTTCACTAGGAGCTGTGTCAACACGGGGAAAAGGTGTAAACAAGGCCTTTCTTCTGTACTTCAGAGGAAACAGTGTCACAGGTAATGAGTTTTCTTTCTCGAGCATCAGGACAGCCCTAAGTGATTTCTCCGTGTCGTTGGTAGCTATGGACCCTGATTATTCTCCTGGAGAAAAGGCTGGATTTTCGGAGAGGGCGATTGTGAATCAGTGTGTTATTTAAGTCTCTGTGGGTAATTATAGTCCCTCCTTATCTGTAGGGCTTTTCCTCCCTCATCACCCTCATCAAACAGCGTCTATCTGATGACACAAGCCCCGGCCCCTCTGTGCCCCTGCCCCTCCCATTTCACCAGCGACTTGCTTCCATCTCCTGCCTTTTCTTGCTCTTTTCTTTTTCCTAGCAGTGCTGCCAAGTTCTGAGCATTGCTGAGTTATTTTCAATGTCTCTTACCCCCTTTTTTGAGAAACCAAAACGAAAATCCACCATGAGTAGCCACGGAGTGTAGGAGTCAGTATGAACACTCCTTGCTGTTGGTTTCTTTCTTTCTCTTTCTTTAGCTCTCCTTTTCATCCTGCCAGGCAGTGTCCTCTCCCCTTTGGAGCCTGGGGGGTTGTGGGGGTCGGCTGTCATCACACCCACCCAGCTCCTCAGACTCATTCTCAGCAGGCTGTGCCATTGGGGGAGGGGCGCCAGCTGCCATCATTGCTCTCTGCACCCCCAGCTCAGCTCTGGTCTTGGGACCACATGCCTTGTCTCCTAAGCTGGGCCCTACACACTTTCCCTCAGAAAATCCAGCTGCTTTTTGTCATTGAAGGAATTCGTAACATTCCACGTAAGCCTTCCCCAAGTATCCGGAGAGATTACACACTTGCCCAGGGTAACTGAGAATATAGCTTGTGTCTCTTTTCTAAACCTCCCCATCAGTCTCTGCCCTTTCATATGTGGGTCTAGAGCAGGGGTGTCCAAACTTTTTTCAACGTTTTTCACCAAGGGCCATATGCGGTAAAATACACAAACAGCTGGGCCACTCACTCGAGGTGAAGTACGTATTGCCTCACCTGGTTTATTTAAGTAAACTAAATATATTTTTGGAATTTGCTGCTGACCAATTAACAATGGATTGTGGACCGCAGTTGGCCCGCGGGCCGCAGTTGGGACACCCCTGGTCTATAGCAATATTTTCTTCAATGGTAAGTGTTTAGAGACCCAAAGAGTTCACACACCCCGTCCCGGGGGGCATGGGTCCTGAGCTAAGAGCAAGCTACACCCAGGTGGGATGGCCCACCGGTGTCCTGCCCCGACTCCAGCCGAGGGGCTTCAGTCTCTACTGACAATTGTGGAATGGACCTCAGGGCCCATGGCGCGCATGCGGCATTGTGCCATATGGATGCCGGCAGGCGTCGGTTCTCCCTGGACTCAGCTCTGTACTGAAAACGAAAGCCATCAAGTGACAGGTCAAGTGGTTCTCACACCTCAGGCTGTCAGAATCCCCTGCAGGGTTCGTTAAAACACCCTGGTAGTTCTGATTCAGGGGCCTGAGAGCCTGCCTTTCTAACAGGTTGCCAGGTGGTGGCGATGCTGCTGCCGGGGGCCCACTTTGTGAACCACAAGGGAGCCTTTCCCCAGAGGCTTCCCCGCCCTGTGATGACACTTGTCTCCTGCTGTTCCGCTTCCTCCTTGATGCCTTTGGGCCACACGGTGGTGGAACACAGGGGTTGCAGCCTCAGTGGTCCCACCTGATTGTGACCGTGCCTGTCTGATGGCTCTTGCAGGGAAGAGAAGGAGCGCTGGATCCGGGCCAAGTACGAGCAGAAACTCTTCCTGGCCCCATTGCCATGCACCGAGCTGTCCCTGGGCCAGCACCTGCTGCGGGCCACCGCCGATGAGGACCTACGGGCAGTCATCCTGCTGCTGGCGCACGGCTCCCGGGACGAGGTGAACGAGACGTGCGGGGAAGTGGACGGCCGCACGGCGCTGCACCTGGCCTGCCGGAAGGGGAACGTGGTCCTGGCACAGCTCCTCATCTGGGTAGGTTGCCCATGTGCCCAGCGGGGAACCGGGTCACTGAGGGCGCTGTGGGGACCGGCCTGACCGTGGGAAGCACCAGGAATGCAGAGTTGAGGGTTCGTATGGAGGCCCCTGTCTTCCCGGCTCACCTGTGGGAGGGCCCCACTCGATGGACTGATAAAAGGGAGGCGTGAGGGCAGTGGGACGTGCTCCTCATATGGGGACAGCGTCCTCTGCACAGCATTTGCCAGAGTTTCTGCAAAAGGCAGCTTTCTGATTACCCTTCTGCGTCAAACAGCGTCGGTGGTGTTCCGCTTGTTTATCCTAGAAAACAGCCTCCCATCATCTGCTTTTGTGGGATAGGGTGATAAGGGGGGATAAAAACTGAATGGTTTATACGGGTTTCCAAACCTTGGGGTTTTTCATTCACATGACATAAGAATACTAGATCCTAAACTTTGAGATTTGATGTGCCAGCAGTTTGTCAGGCTTCGTCTGGGCTATTCTGATGAATTTCTACTGGGGAAAGTTATTTTTTTAAATTCCTATGCATGTGTGATGAAGCTTGAATGGGGAAAAAAAGGGGGTGATCGTGGCTGTGAAAAGACATGCTGCCCAAGCTGGCCAGGAGCTGCTTTTTTTTTTTTTTAAAGATTTTACTGGGGAAGGGGATCAGGACTTTATTGGGGAACAGTGTGTACTTCCAGGCCTTTTTTCCAAGTCAAGTTGTTGTCCTTTCAATCTTAGTTGTAGAGGGCGCAGCTCAGCTCCAGGTCCAGTTGCCATTGTTAGTTGCAGGGGGTGCAGCCCACCATCCGTTGTGGGAGTAGAACTGGCAACCTTGTGGTTGAGAGGACATGCTCCAAACAATTGAACCATCCGGGAGCTCAGTGGCAGCTCAGCTCAAGGTGCCGTGTTCAATCTTAGTTGCAGAGGGCGGAGCCTGGCAACCTTGTGGTTGGGAGCCCACTGGCCCATGTGGGACTTGAACCGCAGGCTTTGGCGTTAGGAGCACGGAGCTCTAACCGCCTATGCCACCGGGCTGGCCCAGGAGCTGCTTTTGAGAAGCTCCGCCCCCCACATGGTCGCTTCGGGCACACCTTTGGGGTCTTCAGCCCTTTGGTGGGGGGGCAGAAAACTGCCTGCCAAGAGAGTACCTGAATGCGAGGGGGTTCCCCAATACTGGGACACTGCCCAGAGGTGGGTCACCCTGTTGGGGCTGTGCTGTTCCCATCCCCCGGGCAGGAGATGGGTCTGGCAAACACAGCTGAGCTTCAGGCCACTTTCTACATGTTTGCATTGACTTTTGTGATGGGTGCAACAGGAGAAGTACATGCCCAGATATCAAACACACTCAGATGTTCAGCTTCACTTTAAAAACTGTTCAAGTGTTGTCAGCTCAGGCCGCCCTACTAGAGCACCACAGACTGGGGGATTTAAACAACCAACATTTATTTTCTCACAGTTTTGGAAGCCCGAAGTCCAGGATCAAGGTGAGGGCAAGGTCTCTGCCTCTGGAGGCCTCTCTGCTTAGGTTGCAGACGGCCGTCTTCTCCGTGTCCTCACATGTCCTTTCTTCTGTGCGACTCCCTGGTGTCCCTTCCTCTCTAAAGGACACCAGTCCCGTTGGATTAGGGTCCCATGCATATGACCTCATTTAACCTTAATTGCCTCTCTGAAGGTCCCACCTCCAAATACAGTCACATTCTAAAGTACTGGGCCTTAGGACTCCATCATATAGATTTGGGGGGCCACAGTTAGCTCCATAGCAAACTGAATGCCATCTTCCCCTCCCACATTGGCCAAAAATGCCTTTGATTGCCATGCCCCATGCTGATGAGATTCCCAAATACTGTGGTGGAAGTGGAAGCCAGTCCACCCTTTTTGAAGAGCAAGCAACTTAAAAGTGTGCAATTTAACCTACTGTTCCCCCTTCTCCTCACTCTAATAATCAGAGATCCTAAGAAAGATTCGATGGGAGGGTGCATGTCACAGCACTGTTTATACCAGTGACAATTTTAAACACAATGTGTAGCAACCAAGGACAGACAGAATCCCCGGATTATGTCCACTTGGAGAAATACTGGATGGCTATTGAGTGGCATGCTTTTGAATAATTTTTAATGATGCAAGAAAGTGCTCATAGTACAGTGCTCAGTGAAAAAAAAAAGAATGAAAGAAACAAATTGTGTAAGTTTCTCAATTATGCATATCTGCATTTAGACTCAGAGGAAATACACTGAGCTTTAACCAAGATTATCTGTGAATAGCAAGATTATTGAATTTTTCTTGTGCTCCGATGTATGAGCTATGTACTTCCTACAATGACAATGAATTGCCTCTGAGATCAAAAAAAGTGATCATTTTTTGTATTTACAATTATTGGAAGGTCAAAATTGAAATAGCGGAACCAGAGTTATCTTTGCTCCCTTTCTGTCGCACAAAGGAGGGCCTTTCAGTTGCAGAAAGCATCTTCTTTCCTGAAAAGAATGCAGCGCAGGGCCAGGTTGTACCACGGATTCTGGACAGTTAGCCCCCCCCCCCTGCCAGCTGCCCATCTCTGCGGAGCCCGGTCCCCGCCCGCCCCCACCCCGCAGCGGTGCCCCGCCCCCGTCCCGGTGTCGCTAACGTGGCTGTGTTGCCTCTGCAGTACGGCGTGGACGTCATGGCCCGCGACGCCCACGGGAACACGGCGCTGGCCTACGCCCGGCAGGCCGCCAGCCAGGAGTGCATTGACGTCCTGCTGCAGTACGGCTGCCCGGACGAGCGCTTCGTGCTCATGGCCACCCCCAACCTGTCGCGGAAGAACAATAACCGGAACAACAGCAGTGGGAGAGTGCCCACCATCATCTGAGGGTTGTCGCACCCACCTGCCCAACGCCCCGGGCGACCGCAGCCGCCAGCATCCTCTGTCGGAAGTGACAACACGTGAGTCCCGCTGCGTCCCCTCACTCTCCCTGGTGGTCACCTCCACTGCACCTGCCACCCACCTACCCTCCCTCACCCCAGCGAAACCACAAAACCTGGACAGCCCTCGAGGGCCGAAGAGGAGGCCAGCAGGCAGCAGGAGCGAGTTTTTGTTGTTGTTTTTTCCATAAACTCCCCTAATCGACAAGTAGGAGCAACCGACGGGCCTTGGTTGGTTGACGATAGCACACGGCAGCACGGGACCCTCGTCCCGGGGGCCTGTAGACAGAGCACGGCACAAGGGACAAGGGACAAGGGACAGGGGACGGGGGACGGGGACGAGAGGGGGAGGGGAGGCAGGAGCAAGGAGAGGGGTAACTCTCCTTAACTGGCAGTTAAGCACATCAGTACATTTCACCTCTACCAAACGGAACACTTGGATTTCATCTCTTCTCCGAGGAGCTTGACGGCATAAATCAGAAGCAAGCAGAGTTTGTCAGGTTTGAAGCCCCTATGATGGTCTGTGTCAAATCAGTTGTAGCTAATCTGTCCAGGGGGAATACTGGCTTCATTACACTTGTATAGTTGACTTCTTCCAGCATTGCCGCTGTTTAATAGAACATGATTAGTCATCACCGGGAAGAAAGCATATTAGCTGAGGAGGTAGTCAGGCAGCTCGCTCTGGTGATTGCCGCCGTGTGATTGCAATACTCGGAGAAGCACCGTATTATCCCAGGCCCTCGGAGCCCTCCTTTCTAAATTCACTGTCATAATTTAGTATCTGTTTAATTTTTCAGTCCAAAGAGAGGAAATCAGTTGCTGAGTCTTATTTGACTGCAGTCTCCTTGGTGCAAAAACAAAATGGAAAAAAATAAATAAGAATAACCTGGAAATTCACAAGGCAATCACGAATTCAGCTAATAATAACATTTCACGTGCATTTAGTAACCTAAGTAAATGCATAAAAGGCTGTTGCCCCCCCCAAACGTGAGAAATGTGTTATGTCCTTTTGCCAAGGGGGACGTGTTGGGTCTCAGTCATTCCTGGGCCGCATTGCCCAAGTCACACACACAGGCTTCTGTATCATGTGTTTAGATGTGTGGAAATCTATTTGAATAAAAGAAGCATAAATATGCATTGATTTTTGTACAGACAAATGGCACCTCTGTTAATTTATAAATTGAACTGGATGTGAACTAATAATGTACAACTAGTTGAGATAAGAGGGTTACAGATCACTGTACATGGAAAATATTCACAGCGGTAAATACTCCCATTAATGTGATATACAGCTTTTAAAAAGGAGCACATCAGAATACAATGGTGGTACAATTTGCTTATTAAAATCAAGAAAGGGAAAAAAAAAAGACACTGCAGCATGTTAGCGGGGGAAAGAGGCATGTGGTTCCTTGTCACTGAAAGTATGGCTTAGATCTGACACCGTTTCTGGCGAGCGAGGCAAGGGGTGATTTCCCAAATATCAGACCCGGCTGCTGGGCCGTGGCAGATCATGACTGCTGCCGGCAGTTCTGTGGCTCAGACTGTCCCAGGAGAACCCCTAAGACTGACTTGGCAGCCAGGCTCTCCATTGTAATGTGTCACCTGATTTGTCACCGTCAGAGTATTGGCCTGCTGTATTCAGCCACCTCCAGCATGGTGGCTAAACATAGTCAACCAAATCAAGACACCGTAGGCTCAAAAGGAAAGGGGGGGGGGGGGACTATGCCTGGAGTCCTTTGGCAGCGTGGTGGGGACAGAGGCTGTCACATGGCAGCACAGGAACACAGGGCCACCTTCTCCCAGCAGCCTCGGAAAGTTCCTGGCTTTCATATATTAAACCTTCTGTTTTGTAAGAATTTGTCCTCTTCTTTCCCTTTCACTGAAAAAAAAATAAAAAGTAGATGGGAAAAAATAAAGCTTTACACAGAATTTAGATGTAGGTCAGTGTTTCATGGACGTTGCTAACCTTCATTCAGCTCAGTGGCACTTAGCGATTCCCAGGAGTCACAGGGACAGAAGCCACGAGTCAGAGAATCTTGACAACAGGTCCATCACCCTCCACCTGGTTTTTTATTCTGTGTGTCATCACTGTAGTTATTTTAAATGTGAATGGGGGGAGAAAAGTCAGGGCCCATTTTTGAAGAAGCGTTACTGTTCTAACCCAGCTAGACACATCACCCCACACAGACTTTCTGTGGTGAACACAGATACAGCATAAATGAAGTTCTTAAATTCTTTCATTGTAGTAAATTCCCACTCTAGGAATGCACTATCATAGCAGAGCCTTCTTAGGAAGAGGAGGTACACTCTTAGTAAGGCCTCTCGTTGAGATGTGTATGAGTGTGTACCTATGATTGTATGTGTTCATAAGTAGTATTTTCCCAAATGATGTTTTAGTCACTTCGCCTTTCACGGCCTGGACGCTAGATTGTTTTGTTTCCCCCTCCCTCCGGCAGCGGGACTTCACTGACTCCTTAGAAAACTCGACCTCTCTTCTCTTTTTAGCGCTGATCTGCTCTAGGGGGCAGCCTGCTTTCTGGAGTTTGAGCACCAGAGGAAAGGCGGTGGGGGGTTTCAAGTAAAGGTGACTGGTGGCTAACCTGTGTGTATTTCAGTGTCAGACAAGAAGTCCTGCTTTGCTGACAGGGCTCTCGTTCCCATCTTAAAGCCTGACTCACACCAAGGCCGGAGAAGCGAGGACCCAGGGTCAGGGTTAGAAATCACCAGTTTGTGAAAGGGATTGAGTTTTCATTGTTTCTTCCCATGTACGTTCCATGAAGTGACAGTGACACAAGAAGCCACCACTGCAGAAACCACATAACCTTCTATTCAGAATTAGCATTTTTCCCTTTGAGGAGAAACTACCCACTAGGGAAGGCACGTGATGAACAGGCAGTCGGTCACACGAGAGGGTGGAGGGTGTCCCCTCAGGTGATCTGAACATATTGTGACCACGCTGGGTTCCTTCTGTGGCCAAGAAAACCCTGTGGAAAAAGGAGCCTTGGTTCTGAGCCCTCATGAGCGGACCTTGAGCACTGGGTTAGACAGATGGTTTACCAAGCCCACGGCCCAGGGGTGGTCCCTGGTCCCTTCCATCTCCTGTCGTCCCAGGAGATGAGCCGCTCAAGGTGTGAGCCAGTGACCAGCCATGAGTCTTGCGTCCCACAAGCCGGTGCAGTTTCCTCCCTCCCGGCAAGCATACACCAAGCGTAGTTACCCCAGAGAGCAGGTGCAAGCAGTGGGGTGCTTGCTGATCACAGGGCTGTCGGGTGCCGAGAGTGCACCTCGTACTCATGAGTCGGGACGGAAACCCTTGGAGCAGCACCTTCTGTGCAGGGCCGTGAGGCCGCCCCCACTTCTGAGGTGCTGTCCAGCCTGATGAGGTCCGCTCGGACCCAGCCTCTGCCAGCCAGCAGGCCCCCGTCCTTCCCAGTTTGGAGAGAACCTGCACATCCCCCACATTTGCGAAGGAGCTGCCACTGACTCATTAGGGAAAAACACGTCTAACAAGAAAGCCAGCCCAGGGACCACACAGACCTGGGTCACAGGCTTTGCTGTCGCACTGTGCAGCTGTGGGCAAGCATCGAGCTTCTCAGACGCTTTTTCCTCGTCTGTGACCTGGGGTGGCGTTTCAGCGCAGTGTAATCAGTGCCAGCCTGATGGCCCGCCCGGAGCTAGCTGCTCAGGAGAGGGGCGTGGTTATTCAGAACAGGAGCTTGGAGAGGGCCAGAGCTGGAGCCCTCTCAGACAGCTGCCTCTGAGCTGGCAGCGCCTCCTCAGCCCGTGTCCTGGGCATTGGCGATGGCCCCTCCTCTCTGCTGAGCCTGGTGGTGCTCTGAGGGCCCCTGCCCCCGACAGCCACCTTCCCCAGAGGGATGAGCCCAAACCGCTCAAGTACCATCTCCCCACTTACACTCCATCATTTTAGTCTGAGATGGATTTTCCAGAGGCAAAGAAAGCGTTGGGTCTCGCCTCATGCCGTTCACCAATGTTGTCTCAGGCCCAAGACGACCACTTCTCTCTCCTACACCGTGTTGTGTTGGCTCTGACAGGCCTGCCCCCGTTCAGACACCACCTTCCAGGCACCGAGAAGCTGCAGTGACATGATTGTTGGTCCTCGTTTCCATGTTTTTTGCCTACTTCCTTTCAAAGTTGGAGCTTGTCGGAAGGCCCCTGGCTGATAGAGTGTGGTTTTAGGCTCTACTGCACCTCTCTGTGTCCTTCTCTTTCTCTCCCTCACTAAGCTACACGATTAGACAGTGAGTCCACCTCGCTGCAGCTGTCGTCCCTTTCAAGGTGACCTTTGACTTATACCTGTACGTGGTGGTCACACCTTGCCCCTCAAGACTGTCATCAGGTCTGCCCAACCCCCCCACCTGAGCAGCACTCACGAGTGACCTGGGTCCCCATGGCTCCAACTCTGCCAACCCTTCCTCCTTGCATTTAGAATGTTCTGGAAATGAGGGAGAAATCCATATTTCTGCCTAGGGAGGTTCAGAAGCCTTGCAACAATATAGATCCTCTAAAAGAAAGTAAGATGAGGTCTCAAAAACTTCCGAAAAGGCAAAGATAATTGGAAAGCAGATCTGTCACCCCAGTGGGCTGCTTCCCTCCCCCACCTCTGGTCTGTTTCTTCCCCCACAAACCCACAAGGTCAGCACAACTGTTCTAGAACTCCCCTGGATGGTATTTATGTCCTTCAAGCAAACAAATTGAAAAGCAGTCAGGAAAGAATTCAAATAGAAATGTGCTGAAGATACACATCTTTCTTTCCCAGGAAATAGAATTTATTTCTAACCGCCTCCTCACACGTGGGTTTCACATGCTGTAAAGTCACATCTCCAAGTGATTTTCACCCTCATGCTTCATCCAAAAGCAAATAAGGGCCTTTGTACCCCTTAGCCATTATTGACATTTTTGGGTTTGGGTGTGGTTTTTTTTGCATTCCCAGGTGGCTTTCTTCAGGAAGCCCTGTGGTCAGTGAGCCTGGTGTGGGCCCCACCCCTGTGCGGCCAGCCCAGGGCCCCCAGGTGTGCTACTCCCGTGGGCAGGGGCCCAGCTACCCACCAGGCCTGCCGAAGGGTGGGGTCTGCCCTGCTGGGGCCTTACCCACCGGTGGGGCCTTTGTCACTCAGGCATCTAAGTCAGGCTGCCTTTCAGTCAGCTGCCTTCCAGTTACGCAGGAGAGAGAAGGGGGCGGGTTAGCCACTTGGGGTGAATGCATACAGCCTTCAGACTTTTCCTTCCATCACTGCCTAGAAGCCAAGATGCCATGACATCCGTGCTTAGAGAGAAGTGGTGCCACTCTGAGTCAGCACACTCCTGGGAGACCCCTTACCTCTCACCTCACGAGGAAAAACTGATGTGGAACAGCTCAGACGTTAGTACTTCAAAAACACAAGCATCCTTCCTCTTAGAGAGGAAATGTTCTTAAATAGATTTTCCAAACAATATCCATAGATTCCTTGTTTAATTTTGGATGTCTGCTGCTTTTTAAACATAGATTGATACTTTTTTTTTCCAGTTTGGGTTTTTCAGTTTGGGTCAAAGTTGAAATTAGAGAATATCTCATCAGTAGCGGATTCTGTAAAACCAAAAAGTCTGTTTTTAATCTGTGACTTTCAAAACTCCCAGATTCTAGCAGTACTTCACTTTCACTGGTGTAGCCGACACCCACCCCTAAGCGAGCGTTCAACAACCACACGATTGAAACTGTCTCCTTACCTCGTTTGGGTTGTGAGGGGCTGGTTTTACTGTCCGGTGGCAGCATTTGGCTCTGGGTCTCCACCTGGGGCTAGAATGGCCTTGTCTGAGGCCCTCAGCCCATCCCCAGGGTTGCGGGCAGTGCCCGGAGGTGGCAGGGCCAGGCAGCGTACCCCGCAGAGCCCCGCGTGGGTGTGAAAGCGGCAGGCGTTCAGGTGTGAACTGCACTGGTTACATGGACAGACAGGCTCCGGCCTCTGGCCAGGTGGCGCTGCGCTGGCAGCCACTTGATGTGCGTGAGGCAAGGTGCTTTTGTGCGTGGGCAAGACACCAGCTCAGGGCTGATGTGTTATGTTGGCCAGGCATGTGGCGTCTGTCAAGAAGAAACCGCTGAGGGTGGCAATCGAGCCATGTGATGGCAACACGCCCTTTGGGACTGAGGAGACTTTAGTGTCAGTGGGAAGGGATGGCATGACCTTTGTCCCGAGAGGCAGGTGGGAAAAAGGAACCAAACAAGGTGCGACGGTCTTGGCAAATCTTCCGATGGAGCAGGCCCCTTCACACCCCAGCTGTCGGGGACAGTGGCCCCCGAATCAGATGATGCCCTCATCGCCCCAGTGCCAGGCGTGTCCACACCAGCCCGGGAAGCTAAGGACTGAGCTGGTTGGAAAACTCGGGAGAGAAGACCTCACCCCAAGTCCTGGAAACTCACTGGGTGAGGGGTTGCACGCGTAAAATGAAAGGAGTGTTGGGGGCTGACTGAAGACGTCTGCGTCTTTGCACTCCTGATGGGACACCTGGAGGCAGACACCCCGAGTGACAGGCCTCGTGCAAAGACACCGCCCGGCAGCTGCCTTTCCAGTCGTCGGGGAAGATGTCTGCCCTGCCTGGGTTCTGTGGGGGTGGGAGGTCAGAGGCTAGACCAGGCGTGCGTGAGCCGGGGCCAGGCTGGGAGGTAGGGCTCCCTGCTCCCCTGAGCACCTCACGCACCTCCCAGCCCCACCCACAGGGGTCCCCGCTGCTCTCCCCAGGACAGACGGGGTGCACGTGCGGACTTGACTGAGGGTTGGGGCTACTCCATAGCGGCCAGGCAACGGGTACGTTTAGAAACTGCTGTGTGACCGCTCACACATCTTGATATTAAAAATGATGCCTTCTGTGAACCTTGAAAAGCGTCACGGTTTCCCTCCTCCCCCACCTGGGTTTTTGTGTCTGAAATGTATCAAATTCTGGAGGTAGCTGCGCCTGCTGGGGCCTGAGCACCTGATTCGGGGAAGGGGGTGGTGTGGGGAGGGGTCCTGCACACGACCAAGGGCTCAGCACTGAGCCCGCAGGGAGGGGGGCGAGCCCACCGTGCCCCTCTGACCACAAGAACGTTCCAGGAATGGCTCCTGCCCCACACGCCCGGTCCTGCCTGTGACTCTGACTTGGGTTCCCATTCAGCCGCAGGGTGTGTTTCTGAAAGGGGCCCCCGGAGCTAGTCAAAGGCGACCACCAAGAGGCATTTGTTTCTAGGAGGGAGCCGCGAAGGCCCAGCCTCGGCCCCCTCATAGCACATTTTTCTCTTTCTGTAAATAGACGTGTATTGAAGATGGAAGCACAGCCTGGGGTCTGTCAGAGGTGGGTTGGTTTTTTGTTTTGCTTTGGTTTTTTTGGTTGTTTTTATATTACCTCATTCAGCAAGTTTATGTTTCACAATGACTCAATGATGCTTTATTTATATTGTTTGTACTGTAATTAAAACCATTGACAGACATTTCACTTGTTATTTCATATGATCTTGTTTTGATTCAGTATGCCAGTTTGTATTTCCCTGCCCTGGGAGTTTTTGTGTCAGCTGTACAGTATTCTAAGGGGGAAAATGAAGAAAAAGAAAAATGTGTAAAGTAACGGAGAGAGGTGGCTATAGTGTAGAGGCCTCTTTCTAATAAAGAACTGAAAATATGTCTATACCACTTCCCTGGAGGTTTTTGTTGGGGTTTGGGGGGGTTCACTTGTCGTGAGAATTGGGTTTGTTCCAGGCACACGAAATAGGAGAGAAGACAGACTTCGACTGCTTGTGGAAGGGTTGTGAGACCCTGCAGCCCAAGGGCAAAGATAAGGAGCATCTTGTCCGACTTATTCATTTATAAGAAACTCTGAGGCCTTGGTTTCCCCGGCCTGCGAGTTGGACGGGCCCTGGAGTTCCAGATGCTTCTGCTGTATCTTTGCAATAAGCTGCACTTGCCCCAGACATGTGATGACAACTCAGCAGGGTGGCTAGGAAATAAATCCGGGAAGGATGCTATTACAAATACTGTTTCTATTAATATTATTTACATTTCCTCATGCAAAATACATCATATCTTTACCACCAACCGCCCCCCAAATTAGAAAAGAATAAAGAGGGTAAAACTCAACCAAAGTGCCCACCAGACATCCCTGTGATCAGCGATTTGAACATCTTACAGCTGCTTCTCCCGGCAGTTCAGCAGATGCCCTTTTACCCCAACTCTCCCACGTCAGTAGATACAGAGCCATGTGATTTCATGACATGTTACTATTTACGTCTTCTGTTGAGATTGTCCCGTTGCCTGGGGAGCCTACACACCAAGGGCTGAATGTGGTGCCACACGGGTGGGTGGCAGCCCCCCTCCCAGCCACGTGGTCACAGGAGCCACACGACATGGTTACACCACAGCCAGCAAGCCAAATGCAAAATGTTACAAGGGGAACTTGTCCTCCAGAACATGAGTGGAAGAAGGACAAGAAAGCGGTCTAGGAAGAACCGGTTCCATTTGAACACATTGGCCATCTATTGTATTTGGTAACATTTACAAAACCGTGGCTTAAATAAGTTAAGGGATTGTTTTTCCTCAGAGAAGATACTTGGAGGTCTGCCGGCCAGGGCTGGCATGGAGAGTGCTAGAAGACTCCAAGCCCAACCTCCTGCGGACCATCTGGTCAACCATTGTTCACGGGTGCCACAGAGGGCTGTTCCACCTCCAGCGTCTGCTTAGACGAGAAGAGGCAGCTGAATGGGTCACTCGGGCTGCAAGGGAGGCTGGGAAACGTAGCTGTGGGGGGCGAGGGGTTTGGACTCTGGAGGTAAGGAAGAGTTGGTATTGATTGAATAGACAACACACCGTCTCTGCCTGCCCCCACTTTGGCTCCCCAACATTCAAACACACCCTCTGTCAATACACAACAACTCTTGCTCGCCCAGCGAGATGCCCAGTGGGCAGGCTGCCCCAGCCTCACCGCTCTCCACTCCAAGAAAATCATAGCTTCTCTCACCCCCAGAGCGTAGAACTGACTCCCTGAGGCGAAGTCTGAGAACCCAGCACCCTGGGAAACTCTGTCAGGTCGTAGGGATAGAAAAGCAAGACTGAAAGTTTAGCTTGTATAATAAGCCAGGATTTTTAAAGTGAACAGACACAGTGCTGGCCTGGCCACCAGGGGACTGTCACTGACAAGCCAATGCCCGAAATGAAAAGCATTTCTGCAAAGCAGTACGGAGTCGTATCCAATGCCGTGTGAATCCTCCGGCCCAGGAATCGAGGGTGCAGACACATCTTCACTGCAGTACGGGCTCCATAAGCATGTTGATTGCATGGATGAATTCAATGCCTGGGAAGCGGACCAAGGAGCGATGTGAAACACGCATTTGCCTAAAAGATGTTCGGTTCGTCCATGGTATTTCTAATAAGAAAATATGGGGAACAAGCTCCAAGTCCAACAGTAGGGAGATGGTTAGGTAAATTACAGGGGAGAGGGAAGACGAGTCATTTCAGATCATGTTCATCACATAAGGAAATGACACAATGGAAGTAAAAAGTTAGGGTAAAGAGTGTATGTAAGATTGATCTCTATTAAATAAAAATATTTTTATATCCTCACTTTATACTCAGGAAAAAAAATCCAAAATGTTCACAGTGCTGTCTCTCTATTGGCCGTTCTGGATAGTTTACTCTTTGTCCTTTCTGTCCATCTCTACTCCATAAATGTATGTTTCAAAAATTATTTTGAGGTACGTATTAAAGCTCACAGTTAGCCACTGACTTTGAAGAAAGTGGTTGGGTTTTTTTGTCAAAACATTTTTCATTCGTTCATACTAAAAAACGGAGACAGGATTGGTTAATTGATTAATATACTACTGAAACAAATTGATTAGAAATTGGGAAGCATTCAGCATAGGAGCAAACCGCAATTTATAGAATCTGAAGGAACAAAGTTCAAACAGACCCCTCACAGAGCTGGGAACCATCCGGAAGGCCAGGCCAGCCCTTCCCATGTACTCTCCTTTTGTTCTTCTCCCTCCTCCCAGCTCCCTCCTCTCCCACTAGGACCCTGGCTGCTTCCCTGCCCTGACAGCTCTTGTACCCTCCAAACCCCCATCTTGCAGCCAACAGTCTTTCTTGAAATCTGCTCTTGCTGTTCCTGCTTGGAACCCCTTCCCAGCTCCCCATTGTTCTGACTAGAAGTCCAGCCCTAAGATTGTCCCCAGGGTTTGCTTGCTCTGCCCCCCACCCCACTTACCTGCCTCTCCTTGCCCCTGGACACCTCCCTCTCAGCACCAGCCATACCCCGACATCCTGGCCTCTTTCCTGCTCTGGACTTTTGTCCACCTTTTCCACCTCCTGAGAGACCCCCGTCTTTGTGTCTCGCTCCTCATCCTTGCGGCTCAGATGAGATGAGCTCCCTTCCTCCACGAGGCCTTCCCCACCCCACCCCAGCTCAGTCAAGCCCTGGGCCCTTGCAGGCTCCGTGACCTGTGCGTTTCTGCCTGAGATAATTCACCCCCTCCCGCACCACACTTTGGTTCCATGGCCCGGGGTCTGCCTGGGTCACCCCTGGAGCCCCAGGGCCGGCCCAAATATCCATTGAATGAAGGATTCGGGAAAAGGGAAAATTCAGGCCTGCCGTTGCCTGCGGGGCCACGTGGGTACCGAGGGTCGGGTTGCACTAATCGTTTTCTTTGGGTGGTTCTGCTTTTCAGGAAACCAAACCTCGTAATAACTGTGACAGGGCTGAGAGGGAAAATGGTCTGGAGAAATGCCAACAGGTGAGCACCCAGGGTACCACTTCCTGCCAGGCCTGTCACGTCCCCCCAGCCATCCCAAAGCACTTTGGTGGGACCTCAGTGGTGGCCGGTGTTCTAGGGTTGGAATCCACTTGGTGTGCACTCTCAGGCCGCCCCCACAAGAGTCCCCAGCTGGGCCCCACAGGGTCCCCTGGTGCTCCCACCCTGCCCCGCCTGCAGGTAAGTGGGGCACACAAGGCCACATGCAGCTGTGCGGGGACAAAGGCCTCGCCGTGCTCACCAGCGGCGGGGGTGCCACCGGCCCCAGCACATCCTGAGAAGCTGCTAAGCCACAATTTATCACCGCTCAAGTCCGGTAAGGCGCCTAATTGGCCCATAAATGTGGTCCGATAACCGCACCTGACACCCAAAGACACTGCAGGCAATTAGCACTTATTTATTTGCATATGGTATTGACCAATCGCTAGCGACACTCACTTTCAAGATTTGTTTATTTCCAAAGCTGGAGGAAAAAGACTCATTTACTGCGCTGCAAGGATACACTGCCACCACACACACACACATCACACATACACCGCACCACACACCACACATATACCACACCACACACCACACACCACACACGTACACCACACATATACACCACACACATACACCACACCACACACATACACCACACCACACACCACACACATACACCACACACTACACACACACCACACACACATCACACACACACCACACACACCACACACCACACACACACACCACACACATATACCACAACACACACAACACACACACACCACACATACCACATACACACTGCACACACCACACACACCACACACACCACACATACACCACACGTACACCACACACACACATACACCACACACCACACACACACACCACACATACACACCACACACACAGCACACAACACACACACCTCACACACACCACACACACCATACACACCACACATACCACACACACACTGCACACACCACACACACCACACACACACCGCACACACCACATACACCACACACCACACACACACACCACACATACACACCACACATACACCACACACACACCACACACACATCACACACACACCACACACACCACACACACACCGCACACACCACACATACACCACACACACACCACACACACATCACACACACACCACACATACCACACACACACCACACACACCACACATACACCACACACACACCACACACACATCACACACACACCACACATACCACACACACACCACACACACCACACATACACCACACACACACCACACACACATCACACACACACCACACACACCACACACACACCGCACACACCACATACACCACACACACACCACACACCACACACACACACCACACACATATACCACAACACACACAACACACACACACCACACATACCACATACACACTGCACACACCACACACACCACACACACCACACATACACCACACATACACCACACACACACCACACACACATCACACACACACCACACATACACCACACCATACCACCCACCACACACACACCACACGTACACCACACACACACATACACCACACACCACACACACACACCACACATACACACCACACATACACCACACCACACACACACCACACACACCACACATATACCACACACACCACACCACACATACCATACACATACACCACACCACATACCACACACACGTACACTACACAATGTACACACCACACACACATCACATACACATACATGTCACTTGTGTGCACACATTACACATGCCACACATACATACATACCACACACCACATACACACATGCATACCACATGCATGCGCACACACGACACATGCTATACCACATACATACCACATACAGGCACACACTAGCAGGTATGATGGGAACTTGGCATTGCGCTGCTCCTGGCTGAGGAATTCAGTGATTAACGTGTGTGCAGGGCCCTCTCTTGTGAAATACTTAATGGATCAGGCACCCGAGTGGCTGCTTGCACCTGTGCTACCTGTCCAGGTGACTCTGACCAGGCAGGTGGGGTCTGGGAGGGGGGTCTGGCCCAGGACCTTGCCCTGGTTATGTGGGCTTTCAAAATGCGCAGAGACCTGGTCTCTTTCCTTCCACTCTGGTCATTATGGCTTTGCCAAATCACTCCCCGTAAATACAGTGTTGCCTGCAAGCCGAGTTCTCCAGAGAGCTGGGGCTGTGGCTTCTCCAGCGCCTGAGCCATTTGGCCTTGAAGATGTCATACTATCTTTTACCAACATGATGTCGTGCTCAGAGCCAGGGCCATGTGTCGGCTTGTGTAAGGCGCCAACTGTGTACCCAGACAGCCTGGATTTCCCCCTGTGAATGGATGTGATGATAACACTTAACCTTGGAGGGCTGTGAAGATTAAATGAGTTAATACATGGAAAGAACATGGCGCATCCCCCTTAATGAGCCCACAGTATTAAAAATCATCATCACCATCATCATCACAGAAAATGTGGACACCCGAATAACACGGTATGTAGCATTAAGAGCCTCCCCAACCCCTGTGCAAGCAGTGAATATTCATAGGATATGGAAAGGTGTTTATAAAGCAGAGTGATAGTGTGCAAAGAGCAAGTTATCAAGCCGCATGTCCGCCATAAGTTCTGTTTTGGCAGGAAAAGTACCACACGGGATTACAAAGATGTGTATGTGTGCATAGAAGCACCCCAAAAGAACATGAAGCAAGTGTCAGCAGGCATTCTCTCTGAAATTAATCTTGATTTTAACTTGTTCTCTGCTTATTTGAATTTTCTGATTCAACTGAATATTTATTACTCCTGTAACTATTTTTAAGATAAGGAAAGAAAATGAATGATCAATTACCAGCCCCCCAGAGCTAGGCACACTGAACATTTGAACATGTGTCCTTTCAGCTTTTTAAACAATATACGTGTATTAAGTAACATTCTTCAAACTACTTTGTAGCCTAGTCTTTCCTTTAAATGTTTGGAAACTTTTAAAGCTTTCAGAAAAGTTGAAGAATAGAATATTTCAGTGAACACTCAGAGATACTTCATTTATATTCACCAGTTGTTAACATTTTAACATACTGGTGATCTCTAGATAGGTAGATTAGATGATGGATGGATGGATGGATTGATGGATGGATGGATGGATGGATGGATGATACATAGATAATACTAGGCAGGCAGGCAGGTAGGTAGGTAGGTAGGTAGGTAGGTAGAATGATAGGGATGGATGGATGGATGGATGGATGGATGGATGGATAGATAGATAGATAGATAAATGATAGATATAGATAATACAGGTAGATAAGGCACACAGGCACACACACACACACACACACACACACTATGCTGAACCATTTGAAAGTAAACACCAGCACCATGATTTTTCACCCTTAAATAAATAAGCACAAGGACTTTCAGTGTGGTAACTACGAGACTATTATCACTCCCAAGACGGTTCTCATGGATGTGATATAATATGCAGGCCATATTCAAATCTCCTCAATTGTCCCAATAATGTCTTTTATAGCTGATTTTCCTCTCATCCAAGATCCAATCAATAATCACACAGAGCCCTTAATTGTCATGATAACCGACTTCTTTAAACTTAAATGAGCATGAACAACTTTTCATGTAAAAAAAAATAGCTAATATGATTTAAACACTCACCAGCCAGGAATGAGGTTGCCGGGTTTCCAGCACTGCTCCAACATGGTGCTAACGTTTTATTTTATTCCAATTTGAAAAGCAAAAATAAAATCTCTTAGCTGCTCTGCATTTTAACACTATTGGAGTAGAAATTTTTTATGCTTAATGACAATTTGCATTTCGTTGTGGTTACCCGTCCATGTTTTTTGCTTACTTTTCTTTTGGAGGACTGTACCTTTTTCTTAATGATGTGTGGACTTGAAGGGTATTTACCCTTTCCATATCATATGTTATAAATTTGTTCTCATTGTTTCATTTTCTTTTTAATTTTATGAGTTTTTTTGTCCAGCATTTTAACCCTGTCATCAAATCAGTTTTACCTTAATCATTCTTACCCATAGTGTTATGCTTAGAAAGTCTTTCCTCACCGAGATTACACAAAACTCAATTCCTCTTCTCGTACACATCTATTATTTTATGGCACTTTGTTATCTTGAAACTTTTCATTCATCTTCCATTTGTGAAAATTTTATTTTTTCCAAAAATTTAACTTAGCGTACCAATTCCATTAAAAAATAGGATGTAATTTGTTTTCAATGTATGACACATAAATTATGAAATATCCATATAATAGACAAATACTGGCATTAAAAAGAACAAGGTAGATTACATATACTGACATGGGAAGGTGTCCAGGATATACTGTCAAATAAAAAATTCAAGTGGCAGTGTAGTGTGTAGACATACAGCATGTGAGCCCAAAGCCAAGGTCGTGTGTGCGCGTGTGTGTCTCAGTGTGCGTGTGCATGTGTCTATGTGTCTGTGGGTGTCCGCATTGGTGTGCGTGTGTCTGTGTGTGTATCTGTGTGTGTCTGTGTGTGCGTGTATGTGTGTGTGTCTGTGTGTGCATGTGTGTGTCTGAGTGTGCGTGTGCGTGTGTCTATGTGTCTGTGGGTGTCCGTATCTGTGTGCATGTGTCTGTGTGTGCGTGTATGTGCGTGTGTCTGTGTGTGTGTGTCTATGTGTCTGTGTGTGTATGTGTGTGTCTGTGTGTGTGTATGTTTGTCTGTGTGTGCGTGTGAGTGTGTCTATGTGTCTGTGTGTGTCTGTATCTGTGTGTGTGTCTGTGTGTGTGTGTGAGTGTGTCTATGTGTCTGTGTGTGTCTGTATCTGTGTGTGTGTCTGTGTGTGCGTGTATGTGCGTGTGTCTGTGTGTGTGTGTGTCTATGTGTCTGTGTGTGTCCGTATCTGTGTGTGTCTGTGTGTGTATGTGTGTGTGTCTGTGTGTGCGTGTGCGTGCGTCTATGTGTCTGCGTGTCCGTATCTGTGTGCGTGTGTCTGTGTGTGTATGTGTGTGTGCACATATGTGTCTGTGTGTGCATGTGTGTGCGTCTATGTGTCTGCGTGTGTCCGTATCTGTGTGTGTCTGTGTGTGCGCGTGTGTCTGTATGTGTGTGCGTGTGTCTGTGTGTGCACGTGTGTGTGTACACAGAACATACTCTGGCATGCCTCTTGGCTCCTCTGCTGGCTGCTGCTTCTCCTCTTTTGACTTCCAAATGTTGGAAGTCCCAGAACTCAGTCCTGGACCTATTATATTCTCTTCCCCCTGGGTCTTGCTAAATGATCTCATCTAGGCCCAGGGTTTTCAAAATTTGCCATTGACTTCCAAATTTAATTATCTAGCCTTGCCTCTCCTTTGAGTTCTAGACTCGCCTGTCCACTACTGAATAGGTATTTGGAAGTTACAGAGTTGGGAATGCTTTGGCTGCAAATAATAGAATACTCAAGTAACAGGGTTAAGCATTAAAGACATTTCAGTGTATCACAGATCAAAACATTTTGTGTCAGACAGTCCAGGGCTGGTGCTGTGGCTCTGCAGTGTTATTCACCCCCTACTCCCACCTCCCCCCCACACTCCGATTCAAGCCATTGCTTTTCAGTCTAGTTGTGTAGGACACAGCTCCCTGGCCCATGCTGGTATTATGAGCCTTGTGTTCCCCCTGGATGAGGCAGTCGGTCGCTGGTCATCGGTCGGCCACTCACAGCAGCCCGCGCGCGGCAGCTCTCGCCAACTGCCGGCCGCTCACGATGGCTGCTGGCCACTCACGCTGGCCACTGGCCACTCATGGCAGCACACACTAGCCGCCGGCCACTTACAGCAGCACACAGCAGCCCACAGCAGCACTCGGCAGCCCAGCTCCAGGGAGAGCCGTTGTTCACAATCTTAGCTGTAGAGGGTGCAGCTCACTGGCTCATGTGGGAATCGAACCGATGAAGGAGCATGGCGCTTCAACCACCTGAGCCACCAGGCCGGTCCTGCAGTGTTATTTTAAAAAAATAATAAGTTTCTTTTATGCTACTCTTTTTATTGTTAGCAAGCCCCCTCAAAGTAAAAATATGGCTGCCACAGCTCCAGATATCGCATTCCTGTCCATTGGAACCTGCCTGAGGCCATGCAACTTGTATGAGAAAGCAAAGCTAGCGTTTGAGCTGAGGCCTGAGCACCCTTAAAATGTGATGGCTATTGTCCCTAGGGGAGTGATGTAAGCTCTGCCTGTGGGGGTGGGCCTGTGCCAACACGTGCTACATTTCAACCTGACCCAGCAACAGATGAACAACTGAAGGGAAGCATTCCCATGAAAGTCAGGAAGAAATCAAATACGCACATTATCAACACTACGATCTGTTATTATAGTAGAGGGTCTAGCCAGAGCAATAAGACAAGAAAGAAAAGGGGTATGAATGTTGGGAAAGGAGAGGCAAAGCCTACGTAAGATGTCAATTGATGCTGACAATATCGCCATTAAGCAGCTAGAAATGTTCATGTAAAAAAAAAAAAGCTCTCATTTATAATAGCAACCAATATTTCTCAATACCTAGGAATAAACCTATATGAGGTATGCGTAAGGTCTATATAAAAAAATTCTAAATCTTTATGGAAGGATGGCAAGATATGAGTGACTGGAGAGACAGCCGTGATCTGCATTACAAGACTCAGTATTGTAAAGCCCTTACCCTCCCCAATACCCCATAAATTTAATGCGTGTGCCATCAAAACTCCAGAAGGATTTTTCAAAATAACTGGAAGAGATTATTCTGGAATGAGCTAATAAAAAAATGAAAATGAAGAAGTTACCATACCAGATATCAAAATAACTACAGAAATTAAAGAGATATTATGTTAGACTAGAAAGTATCAGATAGACCAGTTATATCTAGACGCTAGAAAATAGACCATAGATGTATGAGTATTGAGAATATAAAAGAAGCAG
Organism: Rhinolophus hipposideros; assembly: GCF_964194185.1. Taxonomy (NCBI): domain Eukaryota; kingdom Metazoa; phylum Chordata; class Mammalia; order Chiroptera; family Rhinolophidae; genus Rhinolophus; species Rhinolophus hipposideros. The sequence goes on from NC_138052.1 coordinate 97,623,135, forward strand.
TTCACATCAGTGGAAAAAATCAAGTAATAAATGGGAGCGACAACTGGCTATCCATTTGAGGATAAGTATGCTTCGACTCTTACCCCACCATATGCAAAAAGAAATTCCAAATAGATTAAAGCAAAATGTAAAAACAAACAGTACAAAAATACAAGGAAAATATGGACTATTTTTAGAACCCTGGGCTGGAGAAGGCTTGCCTTGTCAAGATATAAAAACCAAAAGCTTAGAAAAATGGACAGATTTGACTACATAAAAATGTAACACTCTTATACAATAAAACGCATTGTTTTTCTTTTCTTAGAGGTTTCCTTCCTACCCAGCACTTTAATCACCCATAGGAAATATAGAGGATAGAGGAAGAAAAAATATTTCAACAAATATAGTCAAGAGGGCATTCTACAAGAATATTCACCTGAAGCCTTACAAAAGTCAATGTCATAAAAAGGTGTATTATTCTAGAACAAGAGAGACTAAAATTCATAATAAACAAATGCAATTTATGAACCTTCATTCGGTGCTGGTCTTTTCAAAAGCTATCAAATGAGAGACAATTGAGGAAATCAAGATATGACTTCATGTTGGATACCACTGGGGAATTAATTAGGTGGGTGACAGTTTTAGAATAATGTAGCAAATGTCTGTATTCTCAGAAGATACAAGAAGGATTTAGAGTAGTTCAACAATAAATAATAATAAAATATTAACAACTGGTGAATGTAGGCAAAGGGTATATGAGTGATTACTTGCTATTCATTTTTCCCATATGTTTGAAAACTTGCAAAATAAAAATTTGGGAAAATATTTAATAAGACAAAATGTGACAATAGAATGGCATTTTCGTAAGCTGTGGAAGTGAATGATAAAATCCACCATCCCATTTTGAGAACTAGAAAATCACCAGGGCCCCCTGGGTGTTTCTTCCACAGGCGGCAAACACTATCTCGAATTCTGTGTTAATTGTTCCGTTGCTTTTTGAAAAACGGTTTAGCCACATAGCACCTTGGTTTTGCTTGTTTCTGAACTATATAAAACTGGAGTCAGATTTTCCACGGTTTGTCCATGTTGTGTGTCTATAATTCACTGTAGTTCATGCGTTGGTACAGTTCCAGAATGTAACTGTCACAATATATTCACTTTTCTCCTCTCTCGATTCGAATTTCGACAGTTTTTGCTGTCACCAACTAAGCTACCAAGAATATTCTCGTTCCCTTTTCCCACACACGTGTTCAAGAGTTTCTCTAGGTCCTTCCAACTTTCCCTTCAAGCACGCTGTAACAGCATTTAAAAAACTCTATCCTCTTGCATCTTTTAAAGTTGAGATCTCAATTTTTGTATCATAACTATAAGAACTGAAGAGGATATAATTTTTTTAAAATAACATTTTAAAATAAAATAGTTACAGTATCTTTTAATTTTTAAAGATAAAGTAGTTTTATTTCATTGTATTCCAAATTCACTACACTTAACATCATTCCTATTTTATAAGGAATATAGAAAAATAAGAAATTTTGACAATGATAGAAAGCAGGACGAGGCCTAATCTGATGATTAAAGGCTAATAAATACATTATTATTTGCCTCACTTCACGATAGCTCCTAGAGTTCTTCAAGGTATAGTATTTTTAAAAAACGTGACCAATGGCGTACAAGCGACATGGCAATTCAATATATCCATCACCATCCTACTTAAAACCACGTGAACAGGCTCCTCAGCATTACGAAATCTTACAACACTCCATTTTTCCCCCCTTGAAACTGTACTTTGATTCCGTTCTCCCCACAAAAGTTTGTCCTATTACATGTATCTTTAAAGGTCACCTATTCATCGCTCTGTTGTATTTCTCTGCGATACAAAAATGTGTATAACATGGATTTTTCGTTTACTTTAACTTCCCGGGAATGACCTTATTTCTCTAATTGTTAAACATTGTTTTTAACAACATACCAGCTGATAACTGGATTAGTTCCTCTTCCACATCACAGAAAACAATAAATTAGAAAAGATTCATTAGACGCCAGTTAGCTATTCACTTTTTCAACCTCAATGTCAGCATCTCTCATTGTACCTTTGTCTGGCACCCTAGAATAGTTTTTACAACCTGGGGCAATGCACCAAAGAGAGGGTTTGGGTGTGGTGAAGGGAAAGTGGAAGAAGGGTGACTTGCAAAAGGAGAAAATGTAGAAAGGAGGACATTTGGAAGTTTGTCTGAATAGATCCCCTTCAAACCATCAGTTTTCTCATTACTCCTGGGAAAGTCTCTTACGCGCCCCCCATTTGAGATCTCTGTTCTAGAATACATACCGAAAAGTAAACTTTCTGTGTGGCAAAATATGCTGGTGTTTGGCTTCACAATGTCACAGGCAAATTGTTTTTCAACTTGGTTGTTCAAATTTACGTTCCCACTGACTGTGTATGGGAGTTCCAGCTACTCCACGTCTCTGCTTCCACTTGGTATAGTCAGACTTTAAAATTGTTCCCAAGCTGCTGGATGTAAAATGGTAGTTCGTTGTGGCCTGAATTAAATGACATTGGGCATAGGCTCCTAGATTTACTTGTCAATCATATTTCTCATCTATGAAATGCCTGCTCATAGATTTTTTTTCCTTTTTTTTTTTTGCTGATTAATTTCTGTTTTTTTTTCCCACCAGTAACAGTTCTTTTATTGTTCTTTATACCAATTCCTTGCAAAGATTTTCTTATAGTTGGTGGCTTTTTTTAGTGCTCTGATTTGTTGAACAGTGCATTTTGCTATCTGTTGAAGAAATTCTCTCCCTTACGAAACAAAATATTCTTTTATGTTTGCTTCTAAGAGTTTTTAAATTTTGTCTTAGACATCCACATCTTTAATCTATTTATAATTCGTGTGTGTGTGTGTGTGTGTGTGTGTGTGTGTGCAGTGAGGGAAGCATTCAGTTTCATTTTTTCTAGAGACATAATTGCTTCAGCACTATTTATAGAGAACTGTGTGATAAACCGAGTTTATGTGTGTGCATGGGGTATATGCACTGGGCTTTGAGTTCTGTTTCACTATTCAATTTGTCTATTCCCATGTCAATACTACACTGCCTTGATTATCAGAACCTTGTAAGGCATGATATCTTGTAGGATACATCCCCTCACCTTATTTCCTTCTTCACATATGTCATGTTTATTCTTAACCCAAGTTCTTCAAAAAATCCTCGTGGGGATTTGAATGAATCTTCTCAACCATTTGGGGATAACTGACACCTTTATGACATTGACTATTTCTATCCATAACCATGGTGTCTCTCTGTATTCTAATGTTCTTTAATGTCTCTCAAAAACATTTCATCATTTTTCCTAAGGACCTTATATTTTTGTTGTTCCTAAATATATCTTTCGTAAATATGCTTTCATTTCCCACCTCGTCATCCTTATGTCTTTTATTTATTTTTCTTATCTTACTGCTTTGGTTAGGAACTCTAGCTACAATGCTGAATACAAGTAGTAATGGTGCTTATCCCATTCATTTTGTATAGTAAGTAAAATTGTTGATTGCTCAACAAATTTAAAGTAGACTGAAAGAGGGATTTTGCCCTCCCTCCTGAGCATGGATCCCCGTCTGTCTGATTCACAGCTGCCTCCCCAGCCGCCCAGAGATGGCCTGGTTCACAGTGGCTGCTCTTTCATTATTTATCGAATGGGTGTGCTTTTTACAGCCATGGGGGAGTGCCCGTCCACTGTACCATCTCAGTGTCTTTTAAAGTTGAAATCTCACAAATTGTTTATATTATAAATTCTTATATTATTTTTATATTATAGACGTACTAACTTGTAGAGTTACATTGGCACTTCATTTTGGCTTTAACTTGTATCTCTTTGAACAATTCTATATATTTATTAGCAATTAAAGAAGTATGTACAAGTATGCACTCGTCTGCTCTAAGCCTGCCAGTTGCTTCCTACATTACTTGAAATAAAATCCAAACTTCTTCCCAGAGCCTCCAGGCCTTCCACGGTCAAGTGTCTGGCTCCCGCTGTGGCCCTGCTGTCCCACCACTCTCCTCCCTGCCTGTTCGCTCCAGTCACACGTCACATTAGTCTCATTGCAGGTCCCTCTACCTGGAACCCACTTCCCCTGTGTAGTTCTTGCTCCTTTGCTTCTTTCTACGAGTTACTCAACTGTCACCTCATCAGCAAGGTTGTCTCTGACCTCCCGTCTAAATAGCACCTCCTACTCCCTAACTCCTACTCTGCCCGACTCTCCTTCCTGTCACTTACGTGTCTTCATAACACCTCACATTGTATCACATTCATTTACTGGTTTGTTTCATGTCCATCTCACTCCATAGAATGCAAGCTCCTTTTCAAGACCAGAAAAGTGTCGAGCTGGTAATAAGTGCCCAGTAAATATTTGTGGAATCGATGCATTTGCTTTTTACCCTCCATGAATTGTCCATCCATACCCTTTCCCAATTCCCTTTCCCTTTTATTCAAGTCCGTTAGGTGGAAACATACTAATCTACCTTGTCATGTTTTAACAAGTATTATCCCCAATTGTTCCTTATCTTTTTAACTGTTATGTGACCTCTTTAATGAACAGGAGGTTAAGTTTTTTATGTAGACAGCTTTGCTATGCTTTCCTTGTGTGCTCCCCACTCAGCAGATAATTATTCAGCTAATCCTCTTTCCTAGGTTTTGAAGGTTTCCTTTCATACATTGAACTCTTTAATCCATCTATAATTGATCTGTGGTAAGTTGGGAGGTGAAGATCTGTTCTCTTTCCCTCCAATTAGCCAGTTTTTTCTAAATACCACATATGCAACAATTCTTCCTTTTCTACGAATTTGTGAAGATTTCTTCATCATAGATTTGATTTTCATATTTTCTAGAGTCTATTTCTGAGTAACATTATCTGTCGATTATATAATGTAATCTTATAGGCACTAACTATCCCTGCAGCCAGCCTTTCTGGGTTTAAATCTTGGATCTACTAATTGCTAGCTGTGTGACCTTGGGACAGTACTTAACCTCTCTGTGCCTCCGTTTTCTCATTTGCAAACATGTGGATGACAATAATACAAAATTGCCACTTTGGGGGTCTAAAAATGCTACCAAATACCAGCAATTTTGTATGGTTAAATGTACTACCTAGCTCATAGAGTTGCAATGAGAATTCAACTAATTAGTAAATGTCAAGTGCTCAGAAGAGGACTCATCACCCTCTAATGGACATTAGATGTTTGCCCTTATTAATGCAAGTGCCCCTCCTCATTGTGCTTCTATTTTAAACCCCCCAGCTACGTCCATTTCTTCTTCCAGATGTGCTTGAGTGTCATTTGGTCCAGTTTTAGATGCTCTTCTGGGATTCGGATTGGGATTGCACTGAAGCAATCAGTGAATTTGGGAAACAGACGTCTTTCCAACCCTTGTCCTTTCACGGCCGCACACCAGTCTCCCACTGCCTCGTCTCGCTGATGTCTCTCTGCAGAGTTACAGGGAAAAGGGGTCAAAAGAGGGAGGTGCCCCATGAAGCATCCGGGAACTCCCAGTCCTGTCTGGAGGGTCTGACCCAGGGCTGGAGGGGGACAGGGGTTCATTTTACTAAGTCATCATGTCAAGACCAAGGCAGTCCTGCCCAAAAGAAAGAATGTCGGTGAGAAAATGTCCCGCAAGCATCACTGAATTCCTCCAGCTGCAGCAATGGGGGCGCCGGGATGTTGGCAGGCGAGGCTCCGCGTGCTCAGTGACTCAGAAGTTGTGGACGTGGCTAAAATGTCTCCAAATTAGAGTGTAACCCCCCCCCCTGCCACTTCCTTGGTGGTCACGTGGCTGGGGCTGCCTCAGGTGGAAGGACTAGTTATTATTATTTATGATGATTAGTCATTTATTCGTGTTGAGAAAGCATTCCAAAGGCACAAGTGGTCAGGTGGAGACTGAAGTCAGCTCAGCCCCTCAAGAGCTCGGAGCTGCCAGAGAAGACCCCTGCCGTGCCCCCAAAACACACCGGGGGTCATTTTGGCCCTGAGACCAAGGGCATGGGGTGTTAAACCCAGTAAGTGCTGTGCAGCCTTTGCAAAGAGAGGTGCCTTGGGAAGACAGAGCGAACCCCTGAGGTGGGCTTGCCCCACACCCATTGTCAGCTCTACGCCCAGGTGCCCACAACTCTGGGGTCCCATTAGCAGCGGCCAGTGATGTCTGGCTGTGACTGCTGAGCTCGAATGGGCAAGATGGCTCCTCCAGCTTCTGAAGCAGGATGAAGCTTACCTGGGAGCAGGAACCCTGGAGCCAAGAGGGCATCTGAGTAGAAGAACAGGTGATTTCTGGGGGCACCGAGCTGGAGGCAGCTGGTCTGGGGTGCAAGCACTGCTATGTTGGGGCCCGGAGCTGCTCCAGAGCAGAGTCGTTGCCTGGGGCGTGGCAGAGGCCCTGGTGAATGTCGCTCATCCAGGGGCCCCCACCAGGCACCTCTGCCCCGTGCACTTCCTTGCCCACACTGGCTGGTAAACCTTGCCGTGAACCTCAGTGCACAGTGATCTCCCACACTGGAACAAGGTGCCTTCCCCATTGGCTCTGCACGCCCCAAGGTGTATCCTGCACCTGTTGGGCCCCCATGCCTAGCAGTGACAACAGAAGCATTTGGAATTGAGGGCAGTTCCACCCTCCTTGAGGACACTTTTGGCTGACATGTGATGGGTCACAGCTCCGGCTTTCATGGGACAGTCCTACCACCAATGCTGACCAACCCTGGGGGAGAAGTTCTGCAGATGGGTGGCATGGCCTAAGGAGAGGGAAACCTCGACAGGTGCTCTGGAACCCAGGACACACGACAGTCCCCTCATCTCATCCCGGTGGACTCTACTTGGCTACAGAACTGCCTTCTGGAGGGAGAGACTCATCAGAGGGAAGAATGGGAAGTCCTGGCTTTACAAATGTGACTTTGCAAAATGAGGCAGAAAGATGAATCTGTGTTCACTATTATTCATTAAGAAAGGTCCTTTATAAATCCCAAATTAACAATTTCTCATTTAGAGATGGGCGATTATCATTCTTTTCTGGCAATTTATAGCTTTCAAAATGCTGAAATATGAAAATTATGGGGGAGAAAAAACTCCAGCTGTGGCCATGGAAAATGGAAATCCACTTTGAAACTATTGATAAACGTTTTTTAAATGATCAATACTCTACGTCCAAAAGTAATCGCGTCCATACGAGTATGTAGTAAATGACACGTGCTCCGAATAGTCACATGAAGGTGGACATTCTGGGTTCGGGAGGCGCAGGGACCTGCACGTAGAAAACCACATGGTTAGTCTGGCCAGATTTCACACAACTCAGAGATTCTTTGACTAAGGACAGTGATGGCACAGCCGTGAAATTCTTAGTTTTGACAGTGCTCGTGCTCCTGCCAGCTTTCTAAATAGCCCCCACAAGCACCTCTGGAGGGAGGTGGGTGTCTGTGCAGAGGGGGATTGTGCAAATCCTAGGAGTGAAGAAGCCCTTTCTGAAACGCGCCTTCACGTCACCTCTCATGATTTACACGTTCACTGAGACCTCCCCTGCCAGCAAAACCGACCACAGTCCTGCCTCTGGGTCTCAGATACCACAGCGGGTCCCAGGAGTTAGTGCATGTGGATAACTGAGGCCGTTTAGTTTCACGGGGAGAAACGGTTGAGATGGTCTTCCTGGGTTGAAGAGGCGAGGAGCCATCCTACCGAGGCATCTCTCGGCATCTCTCTGCTATCACCAGCACATGTGACTGTCACGCTCCCCCCCCACCCCCCGCTTGGGGCAGGGGAGCAGCGGAGCAGGCCCGGAACCCTGTTTGCTGAGTGTAGAGGGTCATGCTCACTCCGGCCTGTCTCCACAAAGGACACACTTGGAGGACAATGGCCTGAGCTCTGGCAGGACAGACCTGGGCTGGGCAGGTGGACAGGCTGTCAATGAGGAACTTGAACTACACACAACAGACCTAACCCACAGAAGTGCTGTGGAGGAGGGGCAGGTGAGGGTCTTTTCTGGTCCATCCCTTGGAAGGGGAGCCTGCCCAGCTGCGGATAAGGATGGAGAACATGGCTGATGTTGGCTCACCGTGTGCCCAGCTCGGCTTGGTGACCTTTGCCCGCATCAGCTTGGATCAGCCCTGCTGGTGCTGACAGGGAAACTGAGGTTGGAGACTTAGTCATCCAAGGATGGGAAGCCAGTTGGTCTACTCGCCAGCTGTGCACTGAGGCCCTAAGCCAGCGGCTGCGGTAGCCCTCCCTGGCCGTGCACTTAGTGGTGTCCCATCACTGACCTCCCAGAAACCCGCTTGTCTTGAAGGCTGGACCCGTGCCTGGTCATCAGGTGAAGAAACAAAGGTTCAGACGGGGCACTGGTGTGGGCAAGGCTGCTAAGGGGAGTCCCTGCGAGACTGCGTCCCCCTCCAGTGCTTTCTCCTACAAGACCTATCCAATTTTAAATAAATATATGACTCTGCTAAGAAGAGAGGAAAAAAGGGAAATGTGAAACAGGGCCAAGCCATCCCAGGCCCCCAAACCATCACCCCACGTCCGCCAGCAAGAGCAGTCAAAGGTCTTTCCCACCAGCCTCCATCTCCCACCGTTTCCCCAGCCGGCCAATGGCTTCTCCCGACTCCTGACCGCAGGGCCTGGTATGTGCCCATGACCTTAGCCTCAGCCTCCAAGGCTAGTGGTGAGAGGATGATGGAGGCCAGGCCCCCGTCTCGGTGGAGGCCGCTTGCCTGCGCCCAGGCTGTGAGGCAGGAGGGAGCAGTAAAGCGCTGGGTACAGGCTTGCGCCTTTTCTAGTTCTGCTTGTAGCGTGGGCCCCCACCACCTAGATGGCAGGTAGGAAAGGTGCCCTGGCAGCTGCGAGGGAAACGGCCCACGTGGGTCTGACAGTCTGGGCCGCACCCACAGCTGCGCACAGGGAGGCCTGTCCAGGTGGGGTGGGGTCGGGTCAGTCCCTCCCCAGTTTCCTTCCGCTGAGCGGCAGGGCTCGGCTTTTGTCATTCAGAGCCGGGGCTTGAATGACTCCGTCCCCGGAGTCAAGCGGCCACTTCCAAACCCCCAAGGCGCGCAGCTCCCCATGGAGCCCAGGCCCAGCCAGGTGCGCCCGCCGGAGTGGGGCTGGGGCGGGGAGAGGGGCAGAGGGTGGGAGCGGAGGGGTTTGAGTCAGCCCGCGCCGGGCAGGGGGCTTAATGGGGTCGGGTCTGTGTAATCCCATTGCAGCCTTTGTCACCCGGGCGGCGGCAGAACCCACGCCGGGGAGCCGGGTCCTTTAAGATGACGCGCGGCCACACCAGAGACGAACCCGCATGACAAAGGCCGCGAGGGGCCCAACAGCGGGAAATAAAGAGATGAAGGCTTGGGGGGGGGGGACGCCCAGCGTGACGTCCGCATGCAAGGCCGGTCCTGCCCTAGGCTTTAGCCGGGACCGTAGGCCGCTGTCCCGTCGTGGGCGCGCTAACTGCAGGCAGGGCGCCAATTTCAGGCTCAGCGCCCGGGAGCGTCACCCCAGCAAGGCCGCGCGGGGCCGGGACTCGTGCGTGGGATGAGCGCGCGCCCCCGACGGCCTCCCGGCCTCCCTCGAGTTGGGAGTCTGCGGTGTGAACTGACCTCCTCCCTCCCTCCCTGGAGGCCCACGCCGGCGCACGACGGTCCGGCAGGACCACGGTCCCCTCCGGGTCGGGCATCCTCTCCCTGAGCGGCGCGGGCCTGTTTCCTCTCCCTGGCCCAGCGCGTGGCGCGGGCGATTCGGGGCCTGTCCCAGGAAGGGGCTGGAGGCTGGGCCCCACCACGTCATGAAAGGGGGTAGTCCAGGGTCCACACGCACCCGTGTGCTTTGGGGGAGCTGCTCGCCGTGCAGCACCCCAGACCCAGCGAGAGCTCAAAGGCCTGGTTTGTGGGGAGGGGACTGCGGATGGGGGTTATCCCGGACACCAGAAGGGGATGGCTCGGCCGCCACGGAGAGTGGGGCTTGTGGGGGAAGCTGAGGCCAAACGGGAGGGACGCGGGCTGAGGAGTGAGGTGTGGGAGCCAGAGACCAGGCCAGGGGCCTCCCCGCAGTGGGAAAGGAATGGAGGTAGAGCTCAAAGGCGTAGGCCCGGGGAAGGGGAAGGGGCTTCCCGAGGGGCGGAGGCCTAGTCCGAGGTCGGGGAAGCCCAGAGGCGCTGATTCGCGTGCACAGTGGGCGCTCCAGGCGCTGGGGTCGTGGGGACGGCGTTTCCGGCTCCTCCGGTGGGGTCCTGTTCTTGGCTATGCCGGACCCAAGAAAGCAGAGAAACTGGACCAAGCAGGGTGAGATGCCAGGGGCATGGCACACATACCAACACTCTGACGCGCTCACACTCACACCCCTGCTCGGCACCAAGCCAACTCCGTGGGGAGGGAGGCCCTCGCAGGGACCTGTGGTCCAAGCTAGAAATGTGAGCGGCACCGGGGCCGCAGCACCACACAGACCCGAGCGAGCAGGCGCCAGTCCTTCCGATCTGGGACTGGGGGTTCCTAGTCCCCAGACTGGGACTCGACCAGCAGCAGCTCAGTGGCACCTTTCACCCAGCTGGTACCAGGCCTGGGAGGCCTTCCTCACGTGCTGGCACGCCCCTCCCGGGGCGCGGAACCAGCTCCCGGGGCGAAGTGCGCTTCCCGCGGCCAGCACGGCCACGCGGGGCTGCAGTCGTGGCCCCAGACTCTGGGCCCAGTGTCCGTGGCCCGAGGCCATTGGAAGGGGATGTGCCCCCTGACATTTCCCCAAAGTCACGGAGGGCGGAAGTCAGCTTAGGCCTTTCACTTCTGAACTGTTCAAATAGCCAATCAATTTTTATGATGTAATTTATGATGTATGCAGGTTGTCTTCATACATATGGTGTTGCTTTTGTGTGGAGAGGTTTCAGGTGCTTTATTACTCAGACGGTGTGATTTGCATTCATGTTGGGTTACGAAGATCATATTTCTTCTGTTTACACCACAAGGCCCGGAAATGAAGATGAATGCGGCCTCCCTTCGCCCAGGCCGCTGGCGGCAGACCCCCAGCTGCGGATCCCCCAGAACCCAGAGCCGGACCACTCCAGATCACCGGCACCGAGCTTGGGGGAAGCAGGCGGCCGCGTGGTGGCCATCCGGGAAGCCAGAGGGTCCAAGCAGGCCACCTGCTCGGGCTGTGCGCCCCTGAACAGAGGCCTACGGTCTCCCGGGGGACAAATAGGGGCACATGCATAGGCGTCCCCTTTCCAGGGAGGCCGTAGCTGGGCGCGGGCAGGCCACTCTGTCGCCACGACGCCCAAGTCTCCCGCAGGCCAGAAGAGACGATGCGGAGGCCCAATCTGCCGCAGAACCGCCACAAGGAGCAGGGAAGGCCCCGAGGCGAGAACCAGGTGGTGACCAGATCCCGAGGCCGCCAGAGTGTCCCTGGCTTCCCCCGCACCCAGAACGCCCTGCCAAGGGGGACAGCGTGGTTCCACTTGGGACAGGCGTGGGGCTGGAGGGGGCAGCCTCAGGAGGCCCTCTGCTAGGCTTGCCAGACGCAGCTGAAATGATTAAGCCAATTAAGCTGGAACAAACAGAACAAGCAGACGCAAGACAGAATGGACTCAGACCTGGAGAGAAGGGGCATCGTGGAATGCAGGTGCTCAACTCAGCTACACGCTGGATGGGGAGGCCTGGCCCGCAGACAAGCAGATTCTAATCCGGATGGTCCAACGAGTCAAAGCCGGTCTCGACAGGGCATGGAGAGCCTCCACCCACTTCATTTAGCTGAAAAGGCCCTGAGAAAGAACCCCACCCGGGGGAGGGGCGGAAGACTGGGGGGGTGAAAGCTGGGAGCTGAAGCGCGCGCTAAGTCTCCTGACTGCAGCCTGGATTGGGGTTGGGGAAGGTCCAAGCACTGGTGGCCCAGGCCACTCCCAACCTCTGCAGAGTGCTGGCCGAAGAGGTTGCTTGAGGCCCATGACCCATCTAAAGAGGGCCCTACCCCGGGAACAGGAAGATGTGGCTGTTGGTTTTCAAAGTGCCCTGTATTCTCCAAAGCGGGTGAGGGGCGCGCCCAGAGGAGCCAGGGCTGGGATAGCCTGGTCGAGTGGCTGTTGAGGGGGGGCCTTGGACCCCTTCCCGGGGTTGGTAAACACGGTGGAAGCATCCCAGAGGGCCTTAGTACACGACAGGGACGCAGGTCCATGGTGCTCCCAAGTGTAATTATTTGATCTGCAGATGTAAGTGGAATTTAGTGTAACAACAAATATAGTGATGTCAAAACCCAACCTTGGATTAAAGCCGGCAGCCAAAGGGGAAGTGTATTAATTTCCAACAGCATCTCAGGCCAGAGCCTATTAGAACAAGCTATTCTTCAGGCCCCCCCATCAGAATTAATCATTGGGAGTTAATTTGAAGCTCAGACAAGTTGCTGTTAATTTAGTGCAGGGAGGAAGGGATGGAATAAAAAGCTGAGGTGCCGGCCGAGCCTCGTGGGTCTCATTAATCAGCCAGCTGAGACGGCCTGGCTTGATTACAATTTGCAAAAAAATTCATTAGGGCCCGGGCGATTGACAATTTTTCTCTCTGCCTGTGATGTGACTCATTAGGCAGCCAAATGAAAGCCATGATGACGGCCATGATGACAGCGGCCATCAAGCCGGCTTGTTTATCTTCCTCCCCTCGGCCTGTCGCTAGGGCCTCGGCCTCGGCGCCGGGCTCTCGGGGGCGCCCCCGCGGTCAGGGATTCGGGAAGAGAGGGAAGGCGCCCCGAGAGGGCAGGGGGACCCGCGCAGTGCCCTCCTCTCATCCTCGTGCTTCCAAATGGCGAGGATCGCGCCGCGGGGGAGGGCCAAGGAGATTGGGCCCTGGGGTGGGGCTCCCTGAAGGCGGCCCCCCATCCCCAGGGAGCTTCACTTCCCCGCGGTGTTTGTGCAGCTAAGGGTTCGGGCCTCCTTGTGCCTCCCGTGGTTGCCACCGGCTTTTGGAGGACCTGTTATGGTGGAAGGATATATAGGGCAGCGGGGGTACGGGGAAAGTGGGGGACGGACCCCAGGATGGAGTTCTGGGTACTCAGGGTTCCTCCCTAGGACCCCGAGTGTTGGGTGGAGGCGCCCCCGCCAGGGAGGCCGCAGCTCCCCACGCCCCCAGCCGCGGACTGCGCGCGCCATCAGCCACAGTTTCGCAGGTGGCACATATCCGGCCCGGGAACTGACTGGCCCGGTTGTGTGGGGTGGGGGTGGGGGTGAATGTGGGCGGCGTCTCCTCCAGCCTCGACTGCCGCGGCAGTGGCGTGGGGCTAGTGGACACCTGCCCCGAGAAGGCGACGCCAACCCGCTACCCGAGTGCGCAGAGCGGCGCGCCCCCCGCGGGAATGGGGGAGCGGCCCGGCCTTGAGGGGCTTGCGCCGGGGCAGGAAAGCGCTGGGCGCGCCACCCCGCCGGCCGGCACAGCAAAGAGCCTCCGCAGCTCCCGGTACACCGAAGAGGAGGCGGAGGCCCTCGGAGGCCAGGCCAGGCCATTTTATTGTGCTCAACAACAAGCCTGGGCCATTGGCCGCTACGGGAAATCTTGGAAACGCGGCAGGAAACTGTGACTCGGTTGCGCCAGGCCCACACCTTGCACCTGGGCCCCCAGGCACCTACGCTGCGGAGAGGTGACGGGTTGTAAACCGTATCAATTAAGTCAATATTAATACTGACCCGCGGCGACGCGTTTCCCCTTCTTGGGCTGAGAACCGCGGTGGGTGCGGTGCGCGACTGACAGCTTAGCTACCGGTTCCACGGCCTCCACTCGGGAGGCTGAGGTCGGCGAAGCCACCAGCTTCTCTTCGCTTTTCGGTTTGGTGGCCGCAAGGGCTCTGCCACTGCGCTCCCCCTCGCTCGCCCGCGTGCCGGCACGCCCCTGGGTCACCTCTGGCCTGTCCGCGGCGATCTCCGGTGGGCCTGCATGCTCGAGTCGGGTGGGGTGCTCCCGGGTCGTGAAGGGAGCGGGCACAATGGCCTGGCTCGCGGGACACGGTACCCGGGCTGGGGGTGGGGGTGGGATTGGGGAGGCGGACACGCCCCTCCAAGCGGGGTTCTCAAGCCCCCGCACAGATCAGCTCCAATCGGCCCGCGTTCCCCCCCCCCCGCCCTTTGTGCTGCTCGGCATCTGGGCGCCCTCGCGGTGGGACGGTGGTCGGGTCCCGCCCCCTCGGACCCCGCCCGGAGAGGGAGGTGCCCGGCCCGCGGGAGCCCACCGCCCGCCCCCGCCCCCGCCCCGAGCAGAGCGCTGCCGGGAAGCCCAGTTCTGCCCGCGGAGTCTCGACTCCTGTCGGAAGATAAAGCCGCGGCCTGATTTATGGGCGCTCGGCCCCGCCGGGCGAGCGAGCACCGCTTCTTCTCGGGTCGCCGATGGTTGTGAGGAAACGCGTTTCCTCCGTGGCTGTGGCCTGTTTAGAACATCAGGAGTTTGTGCAAAGCCACCAGAACTGCACTCGCCTTCCCTCCTCCGCTGGCCTAAGTCTGCCGGCCTCTTAGGTGCTGATTAGGCGGTGCGAGGGGCTCGGGGTTAGGCCATGGTAGGTTTCTAAAGTGAAAATTAGGTTTCCTTCCGTTTAGCCCAATCGGAGCTCTTGCTCTCCCATTTAAAACCTGGTAAGGTGCCGTGTGGCTCGTGTCCAGCCAGCCTGAGACCTGGCCAGGGGATGTTTATCCCGTTCTGGTCCCAGACCGGCTGCCCAACCACGCGCTGGCGGTGCCCCCAAACCAGTCGACTCTGGACACACTCATGAGAACCAGGCATTGGTCGATTTACCCCCCTCTCCTTTTTATTATTCACAAGACTGAGATTGTTTAAATGTCATAACTTATAAGAAAATAAGCTACATTGAAATAAATTAAACACAACAGAGACGTGCTTCAGACTTGGCTCAGATAGGATATGCAACCCCAGGAAAGAAAGCCAGGCAAAACCAGTAAGCAAAGCAAATTTCCAGGCTGTCCCAAAACGTCTGCTTTTCAGTCAACTAAAAAAGCCAGAACAGAAACAAAAAGAAGTGGCAACCCCAGTGTGTGTTCCTGTATGTCATGTTTTACCTTTGGAAAAGTATGGAAAGGTGGCTGCTATAGGTGACCGATTACGGCAGAAGTTTTGTTTTCTTCTGGAATGTGAGTGGAGAATATTACTGGGTGGTTTGGTCCTAGACCTTTCAAAATACTGCAGCCGAGATCCAGTCTCTATAGATATCTATGTACAAAGTAGGGTAATATAATAAATATTCAGTGTGTCTTCAGCTGTAGCCCCTTCAAAAGCAGTCTTTTAAGCCTGTTAAATGGATATACTCTCAATTTACTCGGGATGTCCCAAGTTGGGTCGCTGCTGAGTCTTGCTTCCGACGTGCGGAGTCCGCCCCGGGTCCCACGTGGTGGCTGTGGTTTCCCCACGGTGGTCAGGCCCTGGCCCTCCCAGAGCCCTCAGGGCCGGGCCTGCTCCAGCTGCTGGTGCTGACTTCTGATGGCGAATCTGCTGACGTGGACGGGAATGGGGACGACGATCTTGGGGTTCCGGGAGGGCTCCCCTGTCTTGGAATTGGCATTGCCGGCCTTCACGCGTTTCCACTTGGCCCGGCGGTTCTGGAACCAGATTTTCACCTGCACCTCGCTGAGTTTGAGGGCGTGGGCGATCTGCGAGCGCTCGGTCAGAGAGAGGTACTTTTTGCAGTGAAACTCCTTCTCCAGCTCCAGGAGCTGCTCGCTGGTGAAGGCAGTCCGCCGCCGCCGGTTCTTGCCGGTGGACGTGGTGCTGCCTGCGGCACCGCCGCTCGGCGGGGGCTCCTCCAGCGCGTGGCCGGGGTCTTCCTCCTTGTGAGCCGCCGGGCCGGGAAGATTGTCATCCGAGCTGTAGTCCAGATCGCTCTCCAGCGAGAAACTCTCCTCCTTGCCCTTCGGGTCGTCTTCCACTTTTGACTCGTCTTTCCCTTGCCCTCTGACAGCCCCGACTGAAAGCAAAACCAAACGGCGTTTTATTACATTTCGCACACTGGCCTGCCTTTCCCCTTCCCACCGTCACTTGGGCATTTTTCCCCCTTAGCGAATTGTCTCTCTATGACATTAACACATTGTGGTTTCCTGGCCTTTGAGGGGTGGGGGGTGGGGGCGTGAGAAAGCTCAAAGGAGAGGAGGGGACAGGACAGGCGAAGGCCCTTTGCCTAGATCCATCACTCAAGGGCCCGCCGAGGCTCCTCTGCACCCTCCCAGCCTCCAGGAGCTGAAGGCCGAAGTAAGAGCAGGCGTCAGGCCCAAGAGAACGTCCTCTTTGTTCCAGGGATGGGGGCTCGGGGAGGACTAAGTGGGAGTTCACGATCCCCCCCCCCAGTGAAAATTTGGTGAACCTCAATTTTCGTCGCAGCCAGAGTGGAGACGTAGGAAGGTGCGGATCCCAGACCGTGTCTTATTATTATTATTATTATTATTTGGAGACAGAAAATGTTGGTCGAAGGGAAGTTTGATAGCCTTAGGAGAAGTTCCCACCAGGCACCCCAACATACACATGCAGACCACAGCCCCCAGGAACCCGATTATCCCAGGCGAGCAGTGAGGGGGTTCCTTGAGGCTGGGCACCCCTGAGCACACGCACTGGGTGCCGCCCAACCCGCCTCCCCTTAAGGCTGAAACCTAGCGGGGACCCCAGGCCACCGCACGGGAAAGGGCAGGGGTAGAGTCGGCCAAACTCCCCACCAGACAGCTATGCCGCCGGGTCCAGCGGCTGGCCAGAGGCGCTAAAGGCCACCCCACCCCCCGGCCCAGCTTGCTGCTTGGCTCTGAACGCCCGCCCCCGCCCCTCCCCCCGGCCCCGCGGCGCAGCTGGGCGCAGACTACGCTCCGCAGGCGGGGGTAACCTGGGCGGGGGTCGGGCGAGGGCTCGGCCTCGCCCCCTGTGCAAGGCTGGTGGCCCGGAGCTGGCTCGCCCCCGCCTCCTCGCGCCCCTGCGCCCGGGTCGCGCGCGCCAGCAACTCACCGAGCGACGCCTGCACCGCGTCCGCCGCCGAGAAGGCGAGCAGCGAGCCCTCCTTGGCCAGGAAGGCTTTGCCATCCTCGGCGTCGGCTTGCAGCCCCTCCGCCTTGTCGAAGTTGCCGCCGCCGGGCAGCGGCTGCGGCGCGAACTTGCGGGCGGCCGCCGCCTCCTGGTGCTGGGGAGACGCGGAGAAGCCGCCGGGCAGCGTGGCCATGAGCGTGGAGGTGAGCGCCATGCCCTGCGCCAAGCTGGAGCAGAAGCCGGTGGGCAGGCTGGGGATCTGGTGGTGAGGGTGCGCGGGCGGCAGCGCCGGCTGCAGCGCGGCCTGGGGCAGCGCGGGCGGCGGCGGCGGCGGCGGGAGCACCACCGGCCGGTAGGGCATGAACATGGGGTAGCCCGTGTACACGAAATGGCCGGGGCTGGGCTGCGGCGGGCTGCCGATCAGCGAGTCTATGCTGAAGGCGGTGCTACTCCCCAGCGGGCGCTGCATCATCATCAGCGACGGCGGGAACGCTGCGCTCATAGACGCGCTCGGGAGAGGCCACCGACAGGCGAAGAGTCCCCGCGCCGCGCCGCCACCAGGACGCCTGCGGGGCGCGGGCTGCACCGCCGGGCGTGTGGGGCAGGGGCGGAGCGGGACCCGGAGAGCGCACGCCGCCGCCCCTCAGTGCTGGGCCCGCTGCATGCCCGGCGGGTGGCACGCGCGGTGAGGCCGTGCACCCCGGACTGGAGAGGCCGCCCGGGCCCCGCAGGCGCGCTGGAGCCGCTGCCCGCCGCTTGCCCGGCGGAGCCCGCGCGCGTCGCGTCCGCGGCCCCTGGCCCCGGCTCACAGCCGTCGGTGCGTCCGTCTGTCCGTCCCGCAGTCCGTTGCCTCCCGCGGGTCGCTGGGGAGCGCGCGAAGCCGGCGCACTTGTCTTCCGCGGGCGCCGCCAGCGCCTTTAAATCGCGCTCCTCTTTCTCATTCACATTTTGCCTGCTGCCCGTCCCGGCTCGCGTCACGTGGCGCCGAGCGCCGCCCCCTATTGGCTGCGCCCGGAGGGGCGGGGGGAAGGCGAGGCTCCTCCCCTTCCACCCGGGCAGGCCGCGAGCTGGGCTCCCCGGCCGCAGGCGCCACCAGCCGAGCGCGCGGGCCCGAGAGCCCGAGTCTGCGCGCCCTGGCCGCGCCGCGCAAACTTGAAAGGGGCCGCTGGCACCCCCAAGGCTCGAATCCCGAGGCCCAGCAGCCCCGTCGAGGCCGCCTCCGAGGCCCGCTTCCCGGCCGAGGGCGTGATACTTCTTTCCTATTTCTTTTGCGTTGGAATACACCTGCCCGCGGCTACCCAGGTTCTGGGAGCTACTGCCGCGCCAGGGGTCCCGACGAGGTTCCCGGAGTTCGGGGCGCGATCCCGCCGCTTCAGATCCGCCTCTAGGGCGCCGACTAGGAGCCGACGGCCCCGGCCGGCCTCGGGCACCCGCGGGGCTGCGCGTGGCGCCCCCTGCGCTCCCGGCGGGGCGGGGAGGCTGCCGGGTCCCCCGTGCCGAGCGGGGCTCTCCTGTAAGAAGAGATCCCTTCTCATTTGTCCTGACATTCGTAATCATCGCACCTATGGACACACTTTGCCTGCGCGCACCAAAATAACAGCCACGACAATTATGCTAATAAAGCGAGTCCTTTATCTGCTCCATCCTCGGGGAGGAAGGGGGGAGTTGCGGTGCCTCCAGATTGCATAACGTGAGATTATCCTGATGAAAGCTTTATGATGTTTGCTCAAATAAAAGCTGCGTTTTGTAAATAGGCGCTAAGGAAGCACGTTGAGAACGGAGGGAGCGCTCACCCCGGCGCCGCCGCCCGGTTTCCAGCGCGCGGACTCGAGGGCTGGCGGCTCCGCGTTACGTCCTGCGGGATGGAGCCACTTCCCTCGCGACGCTGGCCCCGTCCGGACCCTGGTAAAACCCCAGGATTTGGGAGCGCGGGAATTGGCGGGGGAGACGCGACGAGGACAAAACTTTCAGCTCTTGTGTTCCCTTTAAAGATGGAAGCATTCCCTCGCAAGGGCGGACGGCGCAAAGCGCGCCAGCGCGCGCGGGGCTTCCACGCGCTGCCGGGGCCTCGGCTCCGACTTCCCGGGTCTAGACGTTCGCCCCCAACCGCCGCCAAGCACCAGGCTCGGGAGCAGAGGCGCGAAGGGCATTGTTACGTCGGTCATTAAACACCAGCGCACGCCAAGAAGCTAGTGGCTGGGGAGTTGGCCCGTGTTGGACGTGTGTTATGTATCACTTACAAGCACATTTAATTGGGAGATAAAGATAAATCGATCTTTATGAATTTATCGACCCGATTCTTTGGAGCCTTTCTTTTTCCCTCTTACTCTTTCTCGAGCTCTCACCCCAAGGCCCTCCGGGGAACGTCTTAATCCCGGACCACCTTCCCATCCAAACGTCTGGCCGGGGACCCACTGCCCACCCAAAGGGCCCTGCCCGGGAAAGGGGAGGGCGCTGAGAGAACTGGCGGGCCCTGTCGCCAGCCGCCCTCCTCCTCACTTCCTCCCCCGCCCCACCATCACCCGGACAAAGACGTCTGGAGCGCGGCTCCCCACTCCAGGCCGCAGTAATAGATGGCTCCGGCAGCAGGCGGGCTGAAAGGAATTCATTAGGACTCGCTGCCTCCAGTCGGCTCCCGCCCAGACCCCGAGGTGGCTCAGGCGGTGTAGGGGAAATGAATTCCCCGTTGGGATCCACGGGGAAGGAGGTGTCTGTGGGGTCTCTGAGCTCTATCCCTCTTTCTCCACTCCTACAAAAGAAGAAGGGGGGGGAAGGAAAAGAGAAAATAATCGAAGCCCAGGGCAAAAGGCTGATTTCTTTATGAGCGTAATAAAGACTCCCTCTCATTACGAGACAGTCACAGTCCCACAGGCTCGGGGCTGGTTAACCTGTGTTTTTTGAATACTAAGGCAAAACGCTGCACTCCTGGCTTGGTTTACGTTGCGACAGGCGG
This sequence comes from Rhinolophus hipposideros, assembly GCF_964194185.1. NCBI lineage: Eukaryota > Metazoa > Chordata > Mammalia > Chiroptera > Rhinolophidae > Rhinolophus > Rhinolophus hipposideros. The sequence goes on from NC_138052.1 coordinate 97,643,040, forward strand.
GTCCCTCCGCCGTGTGACGCTGGCACGCGGCTGTTGGCGGTTACTCATTTTTCCCAGGCAGACTTGCCATTCCCTTTGCTATTTCTCCGTAAAAATGTCGTTCCAGGGACTTCCGTCGCCTGATTGCCCTCCGAGAGCCAGTCATGCCTTTGATTATTTTGGTGATAATCCTACATTTAAAGTTCAGCAAGAAGAGAGAGGTCTGTTGAATTAGAGCTACACTTGAAATAATTCGATGGCTTATTATTTGCACCCATAAATTGCTGTGGAAAGTGTTGACTGCGGGGGTTAGAGTACTAATCTTCTTTTATTAGTGAGTTCAGAGAACGCTCATCAATATGAATTTTATTTACTCGTGTGCTTTTTCTCGAATGCAAAGCAGTAACGTTTTCTCATCTAATGCTTAACTGCTTAGAAAACGACTGTTCGCGTCCTAAAAGGACCCTGGTGTTTCGCCGTGAGTAACAAGAGTCATTGGGGCACCTCAGCCACCTGCAAAGCGTACAGAGCGCGGGGACTGCGGATAATAAACGCCTGTGGAGTCTTTCCTGGGCTCTTCGGAGAGATTTATGGGCAGCGAGCGACAGGTCCATGGCTTAGCCAGCCTTGGGATTCTTACCTGCCGAGGTCGCAACTGCCTCCCACTGCAGAGCCCCGCGTGGCTCAGCTGGCCCCGGCTGCGCGGGAAAACCGCCCCACACAGATCTGCGCAACTTTGCTTGAAGAATCCCTCCTTCCCTCCCTCCGATGAGGAAAACTGACGGACGCACCCGAGGGGAGAAGTGGGTCCTCCAACTCCATGTAACTTCCGCTAACTTTTCCCCCGGGGAACTGCCCTCCGGGTGGAAGTTGGCCCAGCCCCTGGGCACTGGCCTCGGCCGGTGACAAGCCGGTGTCAGGATCGTATTAAGCCCCTTAAAACCTCAGGCTTCAGTAAAAGGGATGGTAATTAAGTTGTCTCCACGCTTCGGGGCTGTCCCAGTCAGCGTTTGCCTGCACGTGTGTGCGGGCTGCGTGTAAGTGCTAACCGCACAAGTAAGTGAATATTCATGCAACAAACTTGCGTGGGCCTGCGGGCTCCAGCCCAGACGAGGGAGCAGTGCGAACCGCACGCTTCGGTGCTGCCGCCAGGGGCGAGGTCGCCGGTGCTGGTGGAAAGGGGGCCAGCGTGGGAACCCCGGGTCTCCGAGGAGGGTGCGGAGCAACCCGGGGCCTCGCGGGCCGCGCGCTCCCGCCTGCCGCCCAGTCCCAGGCCGCAGGCTGGTTTCTCCGGCAACCGTGTTGTTTTTATTGATAGGGACTTTGAGTGGCCTGATCATTCGGTCATTGCCGCGGCTCTTGCTCCTGGCAGTAGTTGGGAAATAGCTTGGGATGGGTTTTATTTATGGAAGGGCAATTGGGATTCACACCCAGCTAACCCAGAACAGTCTTTCCCCAGCCCAAGATGCACTTACAAAGGGGTGCTTGTGTAAAATTCCCCATCAGACACACCAATTTGCAAGTAGCAGAAAGCATTGAAGCCTCATCTTTTTAAACTATTTTATTCAGCTTTTTTTTTTTTTTAAATCTGAAAGCCCAAAATAGACTCCATGTGGTTCTAAGTGAAGTCAGCCCTTGGCTGGCTTTGAAATAGCTCCTGCAATTATGTAAAAGAGCCATTCACCAACAGGACAGAATTAAAAGGGATCTCGCCCGCTTCCCTTTCATTGCCAACCTCTCATGTTTGGCTTTTCAAAGCACTTCCAACACGATGTCTTTCTCCAGGACAAAAGGCCGAACAAAAAAAGTCCCCAAACTTGTAAATTGAACGTCAAGGGAACTTTAAACAATTTAAAGCCCATAAATAATGATAAAGGGAACTGGCAAAAAAGGCAAACCCATTCAATTAATAGAGTTTCCCAAGCAAAGATCAGTGGTTTATAAAATAAAAGTCTTTGGTCTCATTATTCTGCTCCTTGACCAGGCAGAAAGCAGGACAGGGGGGGTTTCTAAAGTGCCCTGAAACAGAAACACTTCGCGGGACTGTGTGTCCTGAGACGTTCTTATGTAGAAAGTTTTGCTTTGTGTCCCCCGCCCTCAAAGTAGCAGAAACAAAACCGGCAACCAGAGAGGTGATGGGGAGGAGACTTTTTTTTTTTTTTGGCTTTTCCTCGGGGGAATTGGAAAATGTTCCCTGCAGGCCTTAGGCGGGGAAACGTGACCCTTCACACCTGCGCCGCCCTCCCCACCCCGTCGCCAGCAGCAGGCAGGGCCACAGCCGCGTGGCCCTGCAGCCGAACCCTCTTGGTACCGTATCTGGGGGCCCAGGTGGGGGTGGGGTTTCTGCACCGCGCAGGAGCCGGAGGGACTGCTGGCGTGGACGCGGCGACCGCGCACCCAGGCGCCCGCCGCGAGCTCTGGGACCCGGGGTTCCCCTGCACCCCGCGCGGGGCTCCGCGGGCGTCCGAGGGCTCGGGTTGGGTGTGTGTGGGGGGACGTCCCCATCCCTTTCGGGAACCGCCCTAACGGTTGGAGAGCGGAGTTCCTGACCATTGGAGTTACTGGACCGCCCGGCGCGGTCGCCCTGGAAGCCCCGCGACCGCGCTCGCCGCGCGTCTCCCCGGGAGAACCAGCCCGGCCAGGCGGGATCCTCAGCCAGGACCGAGCGGCCCGCCCGCCCCCGGCGCCCAGCCTGGGCAGCGGGAGCATCGAGCGGAGGAGCGGCCCGAGGGCTGCAGCTGGGGCGTCGGCCTGGAAGGCCGCGGTGTGGGTGGCCGCGCCCGTCCGCGAACCGCAGGCCTTGGGGCTCCAAGAGGGAGGCGCGGGCCGCGGCGCTGCTCACCTGGCTTTATCTCCTCCCATCTGCCCCCCCCCCCGGATTCCCCGGCCCCACCTTTCGGGGACTTCAGACGCGCCCTGCCACCCCGCACCCGACTTTCATCTCCCCGCACAGCGGGATTGTTTGCAGGACTTCACAGAGATGCTAATCCCGGGCCGCTGGAGCGGAGGCCCTGGAGGAGGGCAGAGGGCACGGAGAGGTGAGGGGGAGCGCCGACCTGGGCGAGGCCTCTCGGCAGCCCTCCCCGCGTCCCGCCCCCCCGCCTTATCTCGGAAGGCGGCGGGCAGGTGGTGAGGGACCCGGCTGGTACAGCCCGTGTCCAGTAGATGCTGAAGGAGGAAGCGTCGAGCCGATGACCGATGGCCAGGGCCCAACTGTGCGCCCTCCACACTCCAGCTCTCGAGGGGACACTGTGTGTCGGGAAGAGCCCGGCCAGGGACTGGACCCGGAGCCTTTCGGACTCCAGGGCCCTCCCCAAACAGGGCCCCAGCTGCCCCCTCGACGGCCCCGACTCGCTGCAGGGTGCTGTCTTTTAACCAGGACGCGCTTCATCGTTTTAACCCTTTAGAAACCACACGAGGGAGCAAGAGGATGTTAGGACCCACAGCCACTCCCATCAGGACGCCGCTCGCACTCCACCTTCTGCGGACGAATCAGCAGCAGCCAGTGCTCTTGGGCAGAGCTCCGTTTCTCCTTCCTAGAGAAATACTTGCCAGGCAGAGCCGGCGTTTCCTGTGACCACTGGCCCCTCTGATAGGAAACCATGCCCCAGAAAGGATGTCACATAGACGGGGGCAGGGCATTGGGTGTAAACAGAGTGGAGAGATGTTGGCTAAACAGGGAGGGAGAACTGGAATGACAGAGGCCCTCCCTGGACGGGGGTGGGGGTGGGGGTGGGGATGGAAGGTCATTGTAAAAAGTTCACCTACCAATAAGCTCTTCTGGGAAACGCAAGAGTAGGTAGGTATGTCTGTAACTGACCAACCAGTCCCTTGAGGTTTCCCCAAGGGGCAGCTTTGACTAGTAGGGAAACCTCAGGGAGTATTGCCTTAAATGACTGCCTGTTCCAAGGAGAGGACAGGAGGCAATGTGTACTGAGGGGGTGGGGGTGGGGAAGCAGAAAGCCACCCCATTCATCAACAATTTAGTGAAGATAACAGTAGATGCTGACCCCCTCTGAAAAGGTAAACAAGAACACCTGACCTACAATACAGCTGACTCCCACACCACCGGGTGGACACATTCCACCTTGGAGGAAACCCGCCATGTAGCTCTGGCTCTTGTTTGAAAGCCACTGAGAACCAGAGCCAACGGGAAGGCAGTCAGTAGAGGCTGGTCACCGGACCCAACTCAACCTCCCCCACGCCATTCAGACTCTGAACCCTCAGCTACTCCGTGCTCCTTTGCACACTGACCTGAGGATGGGTGTAGGTCATGGGCCACCAAGGAGTGAGCCAGTGTCCTTCAGTGAGGCTTGAGAAATGACATGTAGTGAGCACCTGCGTTTGCCAGGCTGGGACAATCTAAAACTGTCCCCTAGTTAAATCATACACATCCACCGTCCTTATGCTCCCCGCCCCTGCTTGAGATGGTTGAAATGGCACAGGAAGGAGGGCATCCTTGTTTTAGGTCTCTTAATTGTCCTTGCGCCTCAGGTCCCCTAAATATACAGCCCCTTCTTGGAGCCGATCTCAGAAAAAGTTGGAAACGGTGGCTTTCTAGGCCTTTGAAACAGAAGAGCCTTTGAATTTGCTCCATTTATCATCTGGAAAACTACGAAGGACTGTTTGCATGACTTTGCTGCCAGCGATTATACTGTTAATTGTGCAGCCTGATGTCCCCAAACTTTAGAGAAATAAGGAACCAAAGGCAAGGATAGAGAGCAAACCCTCTTATCTCAAAGGATTTTCATCGAGGGGCCAACCTGCTAAAGCAGATACAGATCACATAGTAGAAAGAAGAAAGAATGAAGAAAGGAGATCTTTGAGGTGCAGTAGGAAAAGTCCAGAAAACTTCAGAATGGAGGCTCCATGCCTCCCCACGGGGTACTCCTGGGTTTTGTAGGAAGAGAACACTGCATGGGATGAGTTGCCACGCCTGCATGTGTTGAGTGTTTTCCTTTGTTTTTTGAATGGGCAGAGATTCAAAGAAAGGGTGTTCATAGCCCCCTATGGAGGATTCTGCACAGTGAGTTTAAAACAGGAAGTTTCTCCTATAGTTTCTTCACACCGTATACTGAGGCCGTTGGTGCTGGGGCGAGTGGTACCCTCAGGAGACATTGCCATTGACACTAGAAGTGGGGCTCCCATGGGTGTCGGATGCCTGTTCCAACCAGGACACAGCAGAGCAGCCATTGAGGACGGTGACAAACCCTAGAGCAGGCCAGCGGTGAGGGCTTGGTGAATGGGCCTCTTCCAGACCGGCTGTGACCTCAGCTCCCTTTCTCCTGGGCATGTGGGAAAAACTAATCTCTGCTGGGAAATGAACCAAAGCCAGAAGCAGTTCTGTGCATCTCTACCCAGACAGACCTTCTGTTCCCTGAAGTCTGTGACAATAATGAACCTGAAGCTTCAGAAGGAGCAGAAGTTGGTCATGATGGCTCAGAAAAGGAAGGTGACTGGACATCGTGTGACCAACAGGATGCCTTAGGGACCTTCCTTCTCCCCTCCTCATTGACTGACTGACTTTGAGAAGATGAGTATTTTAAAATCTATTTGTTGCTGGATAGTCCTAGCTTATCTCTTGGTTATTATGTTAAGAAGTCCTCCCCCTATTCTCAAGTTTCAGACCCACTTAAACTGCAAACGAAACAAAACAAGAAAACCCTGGAAAATTTAAGAGGTGAAAGATTTCTTAAAATTCAACTTCATTCTAACCCAAACTAGCTTCAAATTTAGTTCATTCAGCGTAGTGTAAGTTATTTTGATATTTATACTTTAAAATGTAATGAACGGAATAATCTATTGTACAAGCGAAATTTTACATCGCACATTTTTGTTTTAACCTAATGAGGTTGTTTCATGTGTGTAAGCAGAACTCAGATAAGTATTGTATATTTTAATAAATTAATGAGGACGTAGCAGGAAACGGTTTTATTGAAGGCTTCACAATTTCACAAGTATTACCCTGAAAAGCCACAGAGGTGTGCAGAGCGCCCCCTATGGGCCGTGTGACGAATGGCACCTGTTGTAGGGCCTGTTCCGGGCTCTGTGGTTCCAGAGAGTAGCAGTAGGTGTCTGCCCGGCTCCCCTTCTCGAGGAATTAGAAGGGTCGAGACGCCTTTTTCATGTCTACAACCACACAAAAAAGATTCCCAATTTCTTTTCATTGTATATGTCTAGGACACAAGAGAAGCAAGCCTTTGTTACAAATGAGGGGAGTAGGGAATCAGACTTCCACGATGGCACAAGGTGTTAAGAAATAGCGATCAGATTTGGACATGATAATAGAAACCCCACCTCGGTTCTCTTTAAAACACTGACGCTGAGCAGGGCCTGGAGGAGGATGGATAAGAAACCTTCTGGCATCTGGGCCTGAGCGGCCTGGGCTCACCAAGGCCTCTACTGGTCCATCTGCGAAATGGGTGGGAATCCCGGCTGTCTCCCCCCAGCGGCCTGATGGCGTCCCGAACTCGCGAATAATGAATCTTATATTACGGGTTGTGGCAGGGACTGAACTCGCTCACGTAGCACGCCGGCCGGGCTTCTGGCCCAGAGCGAATGCTCAGTGGGGTAGCTCAACTGCGATCACGCCCGCCCGCGCTGGGCGTTAGGGTGCTGGGTGCTCGCGAGGCCGCCAGGGGCGCCAGCGCGTGCGCTCAGAGTGAGAGCATCAATTTGAGGCAGCTTCTAACCACACGACTTTGGAGCCCTGGAAAACAGACCGCAGGCCACCAGTGCTTCAGGATGCAGTCCAGTATTTCACAAGGCACGACACCTGCCGGGAAGAGGGGCCCAAAGCGCAGCCCCTGGGTCGGCACAGCGTCCTCCTCTTTGCACAACCCGCGACTGAGGCACAGACGGACAGCCCTGGTCCTGGGGCGGCTCTCTGCAGTCGCCCTGGTCACCCAGTTACGCAGTCGGAGGGCGTGAGGCACTGCCTTTCCAGGGAAATGGCTTCTTTGTCGTTTTAGATTATTTTATTTTAAATAAAAGCTCTATTTGGGTGCTAAGCCAACAAACCTCAGATACAGTCCTCCTTTGGGGAGGAGATAGGCACTCCGTGCACTGTGGCCTCTTGTCTCCCCAGGGCCCCCACCCCGACCCCCCCGTCTGAGTTTTGAACACGGCGGAGGCGCGGGGTGGGAGGGCGGACGAAGCTGGGGGACCCGAGCAGAGCTGCGGCCAAGGACCCCGGAGCGACCCTCCCCCTCGGCTCCCCTCGGCTCCGTTCTCCCCGTCGGACCCTGGCTCAAGGGTGCCCCCTGCGGGCCGCTGTCGGGATCGGCCTCTCGGAGCCGGGGAGCCGAGCTGCCCCGACTCCAGAGGAAAGGCGCGGTGCGAAGATCCTCGCGGGGACAGGTCCCGCGCACTCCCGGACTTCTGGTCTCTGAGCAGTTGGGGCCACGTTTCCTTATTTCTGGTGTGGGTGGGGGCGCGCTTTTCACCACCGCAGCTTTTTTTGAGAAGAGTAAACATCTCCAGTTTTAATGTGGCCCAATTATGTCGTTTGCACGACTTAAAATGTTTCTCTTTAACTCATTTCAATCCAGTAAATATGCTTCAGCAAGTAGCTAATTTCTCAGGGATGGCTTCGCCTCGGTATTTGCATATAAAGCGCGTCGGGGCCGGCCCCATCTTCGGGTGCTCGGGGTCGCCGGCAACTGCGCCTCCTCCTCCGGGGGGTACGCCTGGGTTTGTCCGAGGAGGCGGAGGCCGCGGTCCGCGATGGGGCCCTGGGAGGCGAATAGCAGGGGGAGGGGGACCTGGCCCCAGGGAGGGGACAACTCCTCCTCTGAGCAGCCCCTTTGCGTCCTCGGCCCCTGCACCTCCCTGAGACCCCTCCCGCTCTTATCCTGGGGAGGGGGCGCCCCCGGTGCCACAGGCGCGCAAGGGTCGGGCTCGCATTTATCCCCAAGTGCGTTTATTAAATCGTGTCTGGAGGTGGATGGACATGGATAGAAGAGAGGAAACCGTAGCGCTCAGTTGAGCAATCGCCTGGCTTTAAATTCCGAATAAAAGTCTCAAATATCCCGGGTCAGGGGGGCACTGTCTCATTAAAACCACTCTCGTCCTGAAACTGCAATGCAGACATTAAAGTGCAGTATTTTTCAATTAGAGCTGACGAATTCAATCAAAATTCCATAGATTAGGATGAAATGAGGCATGGGTCATTTACAGGGGAATTTAATTGCCGAGCCATTAGACAAATAGTATATTTGCCATTCCCGCGTTATCCATCATTTTCGACATCAATACCGGGCCGCATCTCCCCATCCCGCAGCCGCGCGGCATCGGCTGTAAACACTGCCTTCCCTGTATCTTCTGATTACATCTGATTTCATTTAGGGCCATGGGGGATTATAAATGTTCACGCAATCAAGTTCATTAGGACTTCAAATCGCATTTCTGATTGGGATCGCTCTGCCGCCGTCCTCGGTGCGCCTTTCAAACCCCAGGACGAGGCTTTGAAAACATCTTTTTGAATTTAAAGCTTCACATCCTTTTGTCTTCCAAAGCGCCCCCCCCAGCTGCCTCCCCGCACCCCACCCGCGGCCCGGGGCACCTTGGCCTCTTTGGTGGGGGAGTGAGTGGCCCTGAACTCTTTGCTCTGGGAGCGGGGGCTGGGGGAGGGTGGGCCTGGACCCCCGCGCCCCCCAGGCCCGCCCGAAATGGAACCCCCCTGGCCCCCGAGAGGCCCCTCGAAGCTGGGCCGAGAGCCCCTGAGGGGCAGTCGGGATGGACAGAGCCGAGCCGGCCCGGGGAGCAGGCCCGCGTGTTACCGGATCGCGGGTGGGTTCCAGCCCCACATCTCCCGCCGCTGCCCCCACCCCCGCCTTTGATTCGCTTGGCCGCGGGCCTGGGCCGGGATGGGGCCGGGCTCTGGGGACTGAAGTTGGGAGCCCCTCCCGGGACCCGAGCGGGCGTCACCCGGCGGAGCCAGGCTCTCTCCTGTCTGCAAACCCAAGAAACAAAGGACGGACTCTTCTGGGGCGCGCTGAAAGGAAAGGCTCAAGACATCCCTTCCAGCGCCGTGGAAAATAATAGCTTAATATTAACTGCTTCTCATAAAAATATACTTTCACAGAGATAGTTACAAGAAGAAAACCCTCATTTTACCCCCGTACTTTCTGCTCGTCGCTGTTAGCTGCCTCAGTAATTTAATTGGAATGAAACGTGAGCGATGTGTCATTTTTGAAGAATTTATGCATCACTTCCTAGAAATCTCATTGTGTTAACTAGGAGCCTACTGCGTTCTGTTTAGAACCCGTAATCACATTTTTATGTGTCTGTATTACGAGTTAATGTGACCTCCTGTCTTTAGCAGATAAAAAAAAAACAAGAAAAAAAAAAAAAAACCCGAAACGGTCTCTTTCCGTAACGTCCGCGTCAAACTCCGGACGCGTCTCCCAACGCACCAACTTTCTTTCGAGCAGGGAGAGGGGACGTGAACGGAAAAGTGCCCGCCGAGTGAATCATTGCACACCGAATTAAAACCCTGCGTTCGCAGTGCTCGACAGCAAACACTGCGTCCTCAATCATGTTTATTGCTTACAAATTGCCTTACAAAGAAATCCACTCTTTTTATTGGAGTGATTAGGCAGAGCGTCCGGGCTGCAGAAGGACCGTTCTGCAAGAGGGGATGGAGGCGGAACCCCCGGCTGCTTACCCTGCAGTGGGGAAGGTGGATAATCTGGGTAAAGAACGCGTTTAGCGCGCAAATGAGCGTTCGGCTGTCATGACGGCGTCATAAAAGAGTCAACTGAAAATTACATTTACTTATAAACACATGGCGTATAAAACGTGCATATGTAAGACGAAGGAAGTAGGCAATTCCGTAACCAATATTTTAATTACTGGATTTTTATCGTAGGGGCACAATTCCATATGACGCGTCACCATTCTATAGTTTCTGTATCCTCTCCTCCTCTTTATCCTGTGAGCTAAAATCTTGTTTCCCTTAAAGCCCGGAGAGCAGGTTGGGGGACCAAGGACAAGACCGTTTGCTTATGGCGCCACCTGCAGGGCTCTATGAAAATAAGTGTCAGCACTGCAACCCCCCCGTCGGGCTCTAGAAACTAACCCCAGGCTTGTTTTAGCCATTTAATGAAATTAATTTTTGTTTTAACACAAAAAGATGTGGACAATGTTAAGGCAAATCCTGGAGCTTGAAAGCTTACTTACATCCAAAAATAAGACGAAGTATGGATCACAGTTGAAATTGGGGATTCTGAATATCCCTAGTGCACATAGCAAATTTGTCTAAGGAATAATTTATTCTTGAAACAATGGAATAAACGATGCCATATTCCTGGTTTATCACCTGGTCCTTGGGCAGCCCTTAAGAGATGCGAAGCACTTGGCAGGCTAATGACATCCCAATTGCAGTAATTAAGCTTCCTCTCCGATGCCCTGCATTAGGACCGGTCACTGGAGCAAACCAGCTCATTCTCCAGGCCTATATTTTATATCATTTTGGTAGAGGGTTAAGTGTTCTCTGCCAAAGTTCAACAGCCTGCCCCATCAATGTGTGTCTGAAGGGTGATTTTGGAGACTGGAAGTGTGATGATTATACACGGTGACTGGAATTAGCAAATGCTTCCGAGAGAGGCAGTGGTTTTGATTTTCTTCCAAACATGCCGAATTGATGATTCTCATGTAACTTAACATTAACTGGGCACAGATACGCTAAAAAGAGAGGCCCAGTGCTGTGTTCAGAATTTTAAACATGATACGTCCCACCGTGCCACCTCTGTGTACCGATTGCCTGCTGGCTGCCCTGCTGTGCTGGGGCCATTCCGTCCTGCCCAGGGTAGAGTCAGGACGCAAAGAGGCGGATCTCCTCAAGACCAGTGTTGGTGGAAGACCTCACTTGTGCATTTTAGAATTCTCTGGGCCAGATGACAGGTAGTATAGCCAGATACCCGCTGAGGGTTGGAGGGAAATATTCCTCTGTTTTTCAGTAGAAACAACATTTACTCCTGTTACCTTCTGGATTTTGAACCATGTGAATGCAGCATTAAAAACTAAATTTGAAGTTAAAGAAAACAATTTAGGTCTTGTGGAATTGAGTTTATGTAATACACTCAAGGAGAGAAGTAAAGAGGTTCAATGTTAAAGAACAGAAAACATTTTTAGACCTTTAATAAAAGAAACTCCAGGGCATATGTTGTTTCCTGGAAAAGAAGTCAGCCAGGGTAGTTCTGGCTTCAAAGGACAATGTCTTTTGGATGTTTATCTCAAGTACCTTGCTTCTCTCCCTCCCTCCCACCGTTTCTCCTCCCTTCCCCCCCTTCCACCCTTTTCCTGGTCTTGTCCTTCTCTTCCCCCTCCCCCACTCCCCACTCTTATCCATGTGGAAATATACAAGTCCCTTAATTTTAGAACTTCCTAATACATGTAGCATGAGCATAGTTAGACATAGCCATTGAAACAATTGACAGTCACTTTATTTTAACAAAGCAAATTGCTAGCGGTAATTAATTTCTTTTGTTTTATTCACAATAAGCCTCCAAACTCTTTTATTTTCTGAAATTCTTGTTTTGTTTGTTTTTTTTCTTTTTTCTTAATTTCAGATGTACCAAACAATGTAATAGTTAGACATTTATCATTTATAGCCCTCACACTGTGTCAACCCCCCTCCCCCCATCCACTACCCCTCTGACATTGCACACAGCCATTACATTTCCACTGTCTCTATTCCTAATGCTGCACTCCGCTTCTTGTAACCATATATATATATATAAACTTGTAGTTGGCATTCATTATTGTTCAGCTTCAGCTTCAGGTGCACAGTGCAGTGACCAGGCATCTTCATCATCCCTGAGGTGGTCTCCCTAATGAGACAAGTGTCCATCGGATACCCTACAGTATCTTTACATTATTGATTACATTCCCCAAATTGACTTTCGTATCCTGTGGCCATCTTGTGGTTACTGATTGTGTTTTCTAATCCCCTCACCTTCCCCCTTATTCCCACCCCCCCATCTAGCAACCCTCAGTTTTTCCTCTATGTCTCTGAGACTGTTTCTGATTAGTTCATTCACTTATTCTTTTCTTTAGATTCCACATATAAGTGAGATCATATGGTATTTGTCTTTCTCTGTCTGACTTATTTCACTTAGCGTGATGTTTTCTAGGTCCATCCATATTGTTGCTAATGGTAAGATTTCATTCTTCTTTATGGCTGCGTAATACTCCATTGTATAAATGTACCACAGCTTCTTAATCTAGTCATCTACCGATGGGCATTTTGGTTGTTTCCATGTCTTGGCTATTGTGTATAGTGCTACAATAAACATAGGGGTGCATAATTTTTTTTCAAATTAGAGTTTTGGGTTTCTCCAGATAGATACCTAGAAGTGGAATTGTTGGGTCATAAGGTAGTTCCATTTTCAGATTTTTGAGATACCTCCATACTGTTTTCCATAGTGGCTGCGCCAATCTGCAATCCCACCAACAGTGCACAAGGTTCCCTTTTCTCCACATCCTTACCAGCATTTGTTGTTTGTTGATTTATTGATGATAGCCATTTTGATTGGAGTGAGGTGGTATCCCATTGTGGTTTTTATTTGCATTTGTCTAATGATTAGTGAGGTTGAACATTTTTTCATATGTCTGTTTGCCATCTGCATGTCCCCCTTAGAAAAATGTTTCTTCATGTCCTCTGCCCATTTTTTAATTGGGTTCTTTGTTTTTTGGAGTCGAGTTGAGTGAGTTTTTAAATAAATTTTGGATATTAACCCCTTATCGAATATATAATTGGCAAATATCTTCTCCCATCCGGTAGGATCCCTTTTTGTTTTATTGATGTTTTTCTTTGCTGTGAAAAAACTTTTTAGTTTGATGTAATCCCACATGTTTATTTTTTCTCTTACTTTCCTTGCCCGAGGGGGTATATCAGTACAAATCTTACTCCGGGTAATGTCTGTAAACTTTCTTCCTCTATTTTCTCCTAGGAGTTTTATGGTTTCAGATCTTACATTTAAGTCTTAAATCCATTTTGAATTTATTCTTGTATGTGGTGTAAGGAGGTGGTCCAGCTTCATTTTTTTGCATGTGTCTGTCCAGGTTTCCCAGCACCATGTATTAAATAGACTGTCTTTACCCCACTGTAAATTCTTGCTTCCATTATTGTAGATTAAAAGACCACACAGGCATGGATTTATTCCTGGGCTCTCTATTATGTTCCATTGATCTATGCCAGTACCGTGCTGTTTTTATGCCAGTACCATGCTGTTTTGATTACTGTAGCCCTGTAGTATAGTTTGATGTCAGGTATCGTTATACCTCCCACTTTGTTCTTATTTCTCAAGATTGCTGAGGCTAGCAGTAATTAATTTCTGAAAACCCACGAATGAAATCCATCCCATTTGCTGATCAGATAGCCCCAAACAAGCACACTAGCCATTTTTGTCCCATATTGTCAGGACCGTAGTTTCGGAACAGTATTCCGTATATGTGGACAGCCGCTAGAACCCAGGTGATTCAGAACCAATTTCTAGTGCCGGTTTATTTCCTATTTATCCTGGTACAGCTGTGATGTCATGTTCCTGATGAGTTGGGATCAGGGTAAAGGGCTCCTGAAATCTTCGAGGCTCAGTTCGTTGCCATGTTTCTGTTGTGTATGGGTCCATGTTGCCCAAGAGTGCTAGACTGGAGGTATGGATACATGTCATGTTATACTGATGGGCTGGGGAGGGTACAGGGTGTATTCATCATGGAAGTCACCTGATTGCCTGTAGGACACAGTGATGACATGATGGTGAGGGACTCTGTGAAGTATCCAAACTGCCACCTGCCTTGGGCCTAGGCAGGCAGGGGCTCATTCACTGCAGAGATGGAACCAAAAAGAAGGTGGCAAGAGCCCTTCCTGTCCACGCGTCCGCTGAGGTGCCCACGTCTCTCCAACAGCCTTGCTGACAAGTTGCTCTCTTCGCTTGACCATGAGCTCCATGGGGCGCCTGACTGGATGAGGGGTCCTCAGCCCCACGCAGTGGGCTCCGGCTCTAGCAGGCTCCGTCAGGATTGGATGAAGGAATGAACAAATGGCTGAATGGATGAGTGAATGGTTTATCCCCAAGGAACTTCATGGATTAGCTCTTCCTAGGAGCCTCTGAATTTTAAAAGAAAATTCTTGGGGGTGAAAGTAATAAAAAAAGAGAATTTTTCCACAACGGCAGACTTTCAGGCAGCTCTGGGGAGATGTCTGGGGCTCACTGGGAAAATCATGCTGTCATTTTAAGCTGTAATTTGGAGAAAAACATGTTTTTGGAGACCTCATAATTGGCCGTTATTCATCAGAGTTTTAGAAATGTAAAGTCCACATGTCTTAAAAGAGTTGTACTTGGCCCCCACGCCACCTCTGCCTTTGCTCCAGTTTGCCTTTTGCTACATGTGACTCCTGACTGTCTGTTAGGAGGGGCTTGGGAGAGCCATCTCCTGGGGTGGAGGTGTGAGGGCTGCTGCAGCTGCGTTTACATAGACTTTTCTAGGTCAGCTGAGTTGTCTGTCACAAAGGGTGACTCTGGGGGGTCAGCTGAAGGCTCTCGGGGATGCTATCCTGTCACTCCCTGGCAGATCCACTGTATTGAAATCTGACCATCTGCCAAGGCTCAGCCTGGCTGCCCCCTTCATGATGCCCACCTTAGCTGGCCCCTTGCCTGGCCCCCTTCTCACCCCCACAGCGGGCTTCACTCATGTCGCACAAAACACCCCCCCCCCCTTATACTGCAGTATTTGCTAGGCTGTGAGCTCCCTTCTAGATTGTGGGAGAGCATGCCCTGCCTTTCCTGAGGGTCATCCCAGAAGCGGCTTGCACTGGTCCAAACTGGGGGGAGGGAAGAAAGGGGGAGAGCCATTGCTTGTCTTCAGAGGAGAACCATAAAGAGTCCTTGTTTTAAAATATCATTCACTAGAAAACTTGAGTTCAAGTAAGGCCAACAGATCAGGAGACAGTTGTCATTGAAAAGGTAGTTTATTACTCAGCATTCTTAAGAGAAGAGACATGCCACGCCATGGGGGCCACACAGGGAAGAACCAGCGTTGGCCAGGAGGTGGGGGGATGTGGGCAAGAGCCTGTTGTGGTTTCTATGGGGAGGTGGGGCAAGATAGACAGGCTTAAGATCAGCTAATCTGGAGTTCACTGGGCTCTGGTGCGAAGCGGCTGTCCCCAGTAGTCTGGTACCTGGCCCTGGGGCGGCTAGTGGCCTGGGGTATGAGCGCCCAATAAAGGGGTGGCTGGCGGTGTGAGATCTGGATTGGTTGGCTTGCGTTAGAAAAGTGTGCTTGGTGGCAAGTTGTTTATTATCCCTAGGAATTGGCTAACCCTGGGGGGTGGGGGAGAAGGCGAGTAGTCCCCCCAGGGTCAGCAAGGCCCCAGATGTCAAAGCACCAGGATACAGAAAATAAAAGCCTGGTGAATACAGTCCTAGACCTTTGGAACATGTTTCTTGTTAGGGATGCCCAGGGTGAGCTCTCAGCCGCCTGACCAGCCTGTGTCTATTCCCTGCGTCTGGCTTCCTGGACTGTTCATTAGAGCTGGACCAGGTGGGGTTTGGTGGGGATGTCAGACAGAAGACTCAAATAGGATCAAAATTTCCAGTGTCTTTCTGGGGAGCTCTGGATGCCCTGGCTGGGAAGGGGGGTGGGGTTCCTGGGAAAGCGCTCTTGTTATGGAAGCAAGTGTCCTCCCTCAATCTGTCATGTTTTGGGGACAGTCTTTCTAGGTAGCTGGGCTCCAGGAGGGGTGGGGCATTTCCCAGGAGGCAGAGAGTCTGAAGGCTGCAGGCTGCTAAACAAATCTTGGAAAAATATGTGCACCTTTTAGTTCAACTTCTGTGGACAGGTACTTTCTGATACAAGTACTGTGATATTCACAATTCTCATCCTCACAAACAAGCGTGAGAGGCGGAAAGGCCTCTTATTACCAATTCCATCCCCTCGTGACCCAGAAGCTCAGGTAGGTCTGCGCATCTACCCGGGGGAGTGGGAGGTCCAGCCGGGTCTGTCTGTCCCCATCTAGGGCGCTCTCACCACCTATCCGCCGCGGAAGGGCGAAGACGAGGCCAAGACTCTTAGTCCAAATGCTCTGGTTTTCAGTGCAAAACACCCTCTGGCTCCAACAGGAGATAATTTTGCAGGGACTTCAGCAAAGGTAACAGAGGGACCAGGTGAAAGCACTTTTTGCCAAACCATTTGCGAATGGCACAGCGGCAGAGATGCTGCAGACAGCGGGGGCGATGGGCCACAGCAAAGAGAGACTGGTAGAAAGGCCGGTGCATCTGGAAAGGAAGGCAGGCGGGCATCAGCTGGTGCACGTGGCACCCACACTCATTCTTCTCCTAGCCGGAAGTCACAGCAGGCCCTTTCCAGGCCACCGACAGCTGGAAGCCACATGAAAGGGAGAAGCTCCCCTTAGCATGAAGGGTCCTCCAGTAGGAGGGTCTGCACACTTTCCTGCGGAGTCCCAGGGAACTCTGTCTTGGCAGATTTCAGAAAACACACGTCATCTCCTTCAATTCTGCTCTGCCTGCTTCTTTGCACAGTTGCTGATCAGCAATGTGCCCAGGGCTCCAGTCAATGAAATATGAAGAGGAATTTTCTAGAGGCTTCTGGAAAAAAATGCTTTCACTCTTTCTTAACGGAGTCATCTATAGACCTCGTTGGGTATGGCAGTCGTGCCCACAGGGCCTCGGTCATATCTGACACACGGGAGCCACAACCTGTGGATCCAGGAGGCCCCATTGCCAACCCTGCTGTGGACACTGGGTCCTCCAGCCCTGCCATTCCTCACGTCAGCCTGGGTCGGTTTCTGCTCCTTGCAGCCAAAAGCACCCCAACTATATATACTATAGGCTCTGAGCTGTGTGATTACTGAGCCTCCAGGAGAAAAACCGAAATCCTCAAACACGCCCCTAATGGCCCTTTCTTGTTCCTTCTTCAGATGCTTATTTTCACGTGGATATTAGCGCAGAACGCCTCACGCTGGGTGAGCAGAAACAGACAATTCTGCACTCACGGGGGAAGGAAGGGCAGCCCCCTTACCTGAAATACTTCTTCTGGAATCACCTCCTTCCAGGATTCCGACACGCAGAGCTGAGGGTAAGAGTTGAAAAGGACCTCAATGACCGCAGGGGCTGCCGCGCAGGTTTTCAGCACCTGGTCAGACATGGGGAGACCAAGTTTAGGTTGACTGGGTTTGGGGTCTAAGTGGGGACAGGGTGGGGAGATATGGAGGTGTGTTTGGATCCCCACTTCTGCCACTTCCTGGCTGTGTGACCTCCCTGACACAGGGAACAGTGGCAATCACAGGAATAGTACAGTGGGATTGTTGTAGGGCCACATGAGGTGGGTCACAGATAAGCACAGACAGCACTGGTCAAGGGGACCTGTCCTATCACCAAGAAAAGTCTGGGCAAAGGGCTTCCCAGGGGGCTATCCTAATGGCTCTGGAGAGCTGCCCAGAGGTAGACATGAGGTGCTGCCCACAGGACGGACGTCTGGCCCGAGGACGGTGTTCCCAACTTCTCACCCCAATTTTCTAATAGGACATTGGGGGAGAAGAAGTGCTCTGCTGTTGGGTTTCCTCTTAACTCGGCCTTTCCGTTTTATTTTCACAGTCCCGACTGTCAAAGGATTCCTCTTTTCTTTGCAAATTTAGAATTCAAATCCATCAGCTTCATCATAAAGATGGGAACACTTTGCTTTTTGAAAATAAATGCTTTTGTTGTTGTTAAGGAGAAATTTGCACACAAAACTAGACCCAATAGTATGATAAACCCCCATGTACCCACCATCAACCCATGGCCAACCTGCTCCATCCACACTCTCAGCCCCTCTAATATTATTTTAAAGCAAATTCAATGTATTCTATCATTTCATCTGTAAATATTTCAGTGTGTCTCTTAAAGGACCCCTTAGAAGAAACACAAACACAACATCACTGTAATAGTTTCTCAGTGTCACGTAATATCTAGCCACTGTTTAAATTCACAAATTTCTCTTAAATGCCATTATATTAAAACATAATTTGTTTCTTTGAATAAGAATCGACATAAGTGAGATTAGTTGGTATGATGTATTTTTAGATCTCTCGTGTTTCACATGAGTTATTTGTTGAAGAAACTAGGTATTTGTCCTGTAGAGTTTCTCACTGTTGGGATTTTGCGGATTGTATCCCTGTGGGGTGTTTTGAACACGCTGCTCTCCCTTGGCTTTCTGTAAATGAGCAGTTGGGCGTGGAAGCTTGATCAAGTCACTTTTGATTTTGGGGAGGGACAGGGCAACTTCACAGTTCTCTATTTCTGAGGTTTAAGATTTACTGAGTGTTGTAAAATTGTTCTTCATATTTTTTGGTTGAGCACATTGAGTTTAAGCAGTTTTTCGAAGACCAGGCACCAAATACGTACAGCAGGTAAGAGTCCGAACCTACAGCTAAGCCCAGCCTACACCATGTCACTGGGGCTCCCTGAACACAAATCGAAAAAGGTATTTAAATCACTCAGTATGTTTGCTCCCTTTATAACTTCCCCAGATTCTTTCACATCTACAATCCCTCTAAAATGCAGGAAAAAACCCCAAATTTAAAAAATTCATATTTCTTTGTTCAGAAATAAACCCTATTAACATTTTGTGTATAATAATGTTTTATGCAGTTAGACAAAATATTCATATATGTAACAGAAATGGGATAATACTTTGCATATTTTTGAAACTTGATTTTTGTCCCCTCAAAATAGATTGTGAACAGAAATTACAAATCGTGTTAGTGGCCATCTAATATTTTATTGTATGAATGGATCATAAGGTATTTAGTAAATTAGCTATGTACAATGAACACCCTTGAACACGCTGCTATCTCTTTCTGTCCCCAACCATTCTTAGGTAATAAGATAATTCCATCCCTGGCTTACATTGAATTCCTAGAAGTAGAAATGCAGAGTCAAAGGGTATGTACATTTAAAGTTTTTAAGACATAGTGTCAAATCACGAGTGTGTAACTGGTACACTTTTTGAAGAATTGAGTATGAGAGTGCCTCTTTCTCCCTACCCAAACCATCTTGTTGTTTAATTTGATAGGTGCAATATAGAATATTTGCTTTTGTTTTGGTTGACCATTTGTCTTCTTTTGTGAATTGCTACATGATGTCTTTTGCTCACATTCTCTATAGTGTTTCCATTTTTTTTTCATTGATTTGTAAGTACACGTTATTTATTAAGTTTATTTTTCAGGTAGACAATCATTTTGGCAAGTAATGATATTTTCTCCTCCTCAATACTAGTTATTTCTTATTTATTTTTCTTGACTTCTTACATTGGCTAGAGCTTTAAAGTTCAATGTAAAACAACAGTGTTGATAGCAGGCACCATCATCTTATCCCTAAGTTTTATAGGATGGTTTCAAATGTTTCACCATAAATATAATCTTGGATATTAGTTTCAAATAGATAGTCTGTTCTAAGTTAAGGAAATATCTTTCTATTCCTAGATTACTACACATTTCAGGATTTAATTTTATTTTTTGCCTTTTTTAAACTAAGTTAGTACAAAAAGATTTTCCAACATTGACCCATTCTTGCCCTCACAAAGCAGACTCTATTTGGCTAAATATAATGGCAGGTTCAATTTACTAAGATTTTGCATCATGTTTAATAACTGAACTTAGTTTATAGTTTTAGGCTTTTTGAGCTATTTTTTCAGGTTTTAATATCACTTTATGTTAACTTTAGTAGAACTATCTGAGGAAAGTTCTATCTTTTTAATACTGCAGAAGATTTTAAAAAGTAGGTAATTATTGGAATTAAGAAGGCATGACTGATCTTGCATTGACATTGTCTACAGCTGTCTTTTAATGGCAGGTAATAATTTGATATTTTCAATTTCTTCTTTGGTTACCGGCATATTTTGTTTTGAACTCTTCTTGAATCAATTTCATTAATCCATATTCTCCTGGAAAACAATCTTCATTTCAAAGAAACTTAGCATTGCCTATGTGTCAGTCAGGGTTCCAGAATGAAGCAGATGACATATTTGATTCAGGATTATTTCAGGAAGGTTTACTGATGCAGGGCTGTTTAGCCAGGTGTACTCCAAGGGGTAGTGCCTTATTGTAGAGTTGGTAACAGTGCTATTTCGACTCCTGGGCCTGAGGGTGGAGAGTGGGGTGGGGTGGGCTATCTTACGGGAGACAGTGATTCTTGGTGGGGTACACACAGCCAGCCTGAAGCAGGGGGCGGAGACCAAGCAAATACATCCTCTGACCTCACTCTCTTTTTCCCTCCTGTTCCTGGGAGACTGTACTGGCCAAACCCAGCAAGATGGAGGCCAGTGGCCTCATAGGTGTGTCCATCTGTCTCTGATATCTTCACCATATTTAGGAATAAACACCTTTTCTCATTTGAAATTAACTGTACTTGTATTTTCAATGTTTTTTCTGGTTTAGTCTTGTTGGAATTTCATCTCATTGTTTTTTGTTTCAAGAAATCAGCTACTGGATTTTTAAAAAAGCTTTTTATTAAAAATATAGTTAACATCCAATATTATATTAGTTGCAGGGGTACACCATAGTTATTCAACATGTGTATACCTAAAGAAGTGATCACCATGGTAAGTCCAGCAACCATCTGACACTGTTCCATGCTGTCACAATATTATTGACTATATTCCCCATTCTGTACATTACATCCCCATGACCTATTGTTTTATACCTGAAATTTGGACCACTTATTACCCTTCACCTTTCCCACTCCTTTTTAAAGTTTCAATTATAGTTGACATTCCATATTATTTTATATTATTTTCAGGTGGACAGCATAGTGGTTAGACATTTATATAATTTAAGAAATGATCCCCCTGACTAGTCTAGTACCCACCTGGAACTATACATAGTTGTTACCATATTACTGACTATATTCTTTATGTTTACCTTATATCTCCATGATTGTTTTGTAACTACCAATCTGTACTTCTTAATCCATTTACCTTTTTCACTCTGCCCCCAAAACCATCTATCACCCCAATAAATCTAGTACCCATCTGACACCATACATCTATTACAATATTATTGACTACATTATTTATGATGAATCCTACATCCCCATAACTACTTTGTAACAACCAACTTGGACTTCTTAATCCCTTCCCCTTTTTCACCCACCTACCCATCTGGCAACCATCAAAATGTTTTCTGTATTTATGAGTTTGTTAATTTTGTTCTTTAGATTCCACATATAAGCGAAATCACATTGTATCTGTCTCTGCCTGACACTCCACTCAGCACAGTACCCACCAGGTCCATCCATGCCACCGCAGATGGCAAGAACCCATTTCCTTCCAAAGCCAAGCAATATTCCATTGAATATATGTACCAATTCTCTTTATCCATCCTTCCATCAGTGGACACCCAGGCTGCCTCCACATCTTGGCCATTGTAAACAATGCTGCAATGAACATATGGGTGCACAAATCCTCTTGAAGTAGCATTTTGGATTTCTTTGGATAAAGACCCAGAAGTACGATTATTGGATCCTTCTTTGTCTCTTGTTATAGCCTTTTTTTTAAAGTCTATTTTGTCTGATGTGAGTATTGCTGCTACAGATTTTTTTTTTCCATTTCCATTTCCATGAAATATCTTTTCCATTCCTTTACTTTCTGTGTGTGTCTTTTAATTTGAAGTGAGTCTCTTCTAGGCATCATATGTAAGGGTTTTGTTTTCTTATCCATTCAGCCATCCTATGTTTTTTAATTAACTTACATTGAAAGTAATTGTTGATAGAGATGTAGTTATTGACATTTTATTATTTATAATTTTGAGTTTTGTTTTTCCATCTTAAAGAAGTTCCTGTAACCTTCCTTGTAATACTAGTTTGGTGGTGAGGAAGTCCTTTAGCTTTTTCTTGTCTGGGAAGCTCTTTATCTGTCCTTTGTTTTTAAATGATAGCCTTGCTGGGTAGAGTAATCCTGGTTGTAGGTCCTTGTTTTTCATCACGTTGAATATTTTGTGCCAATTCCTTCTGGTCTGCAAAGTTTCTGTTGAGAAATCAGCTGACAATCTTGTGGGGGCTCCCTTATAAGTTATCAGTTGCCTTTCTCTTGCTGCTTTCAGGATTCTCTCTGTGTGTTTAACCTTTGCCATTCTAATTATAATGTGTCTTGGTGTGGGCCTGTTTGGGTTCATCCTGTTTGGGACTCTCTGTGCTTCGTGGACCTGTATGTTTATTTCCTTTGCCAGGTTACAAAAGTTTTCAGTCATTATTTCTTCAGATACGTTTTCAATCCCTTGCTTTCTCTCTTCTCCTTCTGGTACCCCCATAATGGCAATGTTGTTACACTTTTGATGTTGGCCCAGGGGCCCCTTAAACTATCCTCATTGTTTTGGGTTCTTTTTTCTTTTTGCTGTTGTGATTGGGTGTTTTCTGCTACCTTCTCTTCCTAATTGCTGATTAGATCCTTTACTTCATCTAGTCTGCTGGTGATTCCTTCCAGTTCATTCTTCATTGCAGTTATAGTATCTTCACTTCTGACTGTTCTTTTTTATGGTTTCTATGTCTTTTTTTATGCTTGCTACCTCTCTGTTGAAGTTCTCACTACGTTCCTTAGTTCTTTAGTTCTTAGTTCCTTTAGTTCCTTAGTTCCCATTAAGTTCCTTGAGCATTCTTATAACCATTGTTTTGCACCCTGTATCTGGTAGGTTGCTTGCCTCCATTTTGTTTGGTTCTTTTTCTGGAGTTTTCTACTCTTCTTTCATTTGGGTTGCGTTTTTTTGTTTACTCATTTTGGCTGCCTCTCTGTGTTTGTTTCTATACATTAGGTAGATCTGCTATGTCTCCCAGTCTTGGTCCAGTGGCCTTATGTAGTAGGTGCCCGGTGGGGCTCTGGCAGTCTCCGCGGTCACCTGCTCCGGGTGCTCCAGGAGTGTCCCTTGTGTGGGTTGTGTGTGCCCTCCTATTATAGTTGAGCTTTGATTGGTATTGGTACATCATGGGTGGGATTGACCCTCAGGGGTGTGGCCATGTCCACAGCTTATGGGCTGCTGTGAAGGGGGCTTACCCCACTGAGTGGGATTTGTCCCAGTGGGCTCTGGTGCCTGTTAAGACTGCCCTTTGTATGTGCCATTTGTGGGAGTAATTGGATGGTGCTCTGCTGTATTCTGAAGCCAATCTCTAAGTATGTTCATTCTCAGGCCTCTTGGGAGGGGTTCTGGTGCAGGCCCAGGTCACTCTTTGTCTGTGACCAGCCAAGGACTACCTGGTAAAAGCTACAGTGAACTTCAGTTGTTTGCTGCCTGTGCTAAATCTGAAGGTGGGTGGGAGAGGCCACACTGAGAACCGAGGACGTCTACCACCAGTACTGGGCCTGTGGTAGCTCCACAAAAAGCCAGGATACCCTAGGGCCTGTGGCCACCTGCCGGCTCTCTTAAGGTTCAGCCACTGATAGAGCCTCGTACAATAAGCAAGTTGGGTGAGGCAGGGTCTCAGGGACTCAGGGAGTCACTAGAGTGGGAAGAATTGTGGTCACCAGGTTAATGTGGACTCTGGTGTGGTGCCAGTGCTGAGCCTGGAGCTACTCAGCAAGTCTCAGAGCACACGTGGGTGTGTAGGACTGATAGTTTTCCAAGAAAGAGTGGATGCAGCTGGGCTGGCTGCTCTTGGAGAAAGTGCCTCCAGCCCTACGGCAATTGAGTGGGGCAGGATCCCAGTGAGTTAGCAGGGTGGGGCTGCAGAGTTCACTAGACCAATCAGATTCAGGTTTGGACATCAGTGTGGGGGTTGGGCTCAACACAGCGAAGATGGTGCCCACCTGACGGCTGCATGGGAGGAGGACTTCCTCACAGGGAAAATGCCAATTGTCTACCAGCTCTCGCCTGGAGCCGCATACCTCAGTCTGCCCCCACTACGTGTCCAGCACCCCCACGAGTCACCATCCCTCCACTGGAGTACAAGGTCAGTGCCTGAAAGCAAATGAGTCTGTGTGCAGGCCGTTTAAAAGACGTCTGGGTTTCCCGCTGCCTTCTGTCCCACCCGGATGCTCGGACTCTCCACTGTTTTTCACAGCCATTTGTAGTGGGAGCTCCTCTTCCCGGCACCAGTACTCCGGGCTGGGGGGCTTAGTGTGGGGCTTGGGGTCCCTCGCTCCTCCAGGGGGAAGCTCCACAGCTGTGATGTCCCTCCTGATTCTCAACCACTATATGCAGATGTGGGACCCGTTCCGTATCTCTGTCCCTCCTACCAGTCTCGTCGTGGCTTCTTCTTTATAGTTATAGGACTCCTGTTTGGCTAGATTTCAGATGGCTCTCCAGGTTGACCGTTCTATAATTTAGTTGTAATTTTAATGTGTTCACGGAAGGAAACAGGCACGGTGTTTATCTATTCCGGCATCTTGGATCTCCCTAGCTACTGGATTTTTAAAAATCAGTTTTCTTTTAAAATATTCTAATCCATAAGTTTTTGCCTTCATTGTTATTGATACCTTTCTCTGTTTCTCTTTCGCACTCCTTGGATTGACTGCTCAGTTGATTTAGTAACATTTTCCCCCCCTCAAGTCATCATAAAAGCAACTTTTTAAATGGTGTGGATTTTCCTTTGAACAGACGTATGGTCATTGCCATCAGTTTTGAGGTACAGTGTTCTCCCTGTCTTTCTTTTTAGAATAGTGTGCAATTAAATAACTATTGATGCAGTGGTCATTTGGGAATGTGCTATGCAATTTTCGAAAGGTTAAGTTATTTTTTCAAATGAACTTTTTGCTATTAATTTTCTAGTGTGTTGTAATATAGCTTTAAACAATGTTTGCTTTCGGAGTCTTAGAAGTTGTACTGTTTGCTGGTTTCAAAGTTCAACATGCATTTGTCACATTTATGATTTACAGCTTCTACACTTGATTTTGCCCACTTGATTTGTAAAAGACTGAGATATGAATTAAAAATCACCTAGAATTATTACTTTTTCAGTCAGTTTCTTCATTTTAACATAATCTTTTTTTGGCACGTAAGGTTTATAATAGTTATCTCTTCATTATGGACTGTATCCTTTATCAGTATCATAGGAATCTCTTCTTCCCTGCATTTTGTGTATTTCCCCAGAATTCTTCTATGTTGTATATTGATATCAAAATATACCTTTTTGTTTTTTTAGTTTGTTTTCGTTACAATTATCTCTGCTCACTCTTTGATTTTAACCTTCTGTTTTAAAGTGTTTCAGAGTCTCTGTACTGGCAATAGGGTAGTTTAAGAAATTTATATTTATTATTATAAATAATTTATTTAGTCCTCCTTCCATCTCATTTTATTCTTTATAATTTTTTACACCTCTTGTTTCCTTTGTTGTCTGATTTCTATTATACAGGTTTGTATTTATCTTTTATATTTTGAAAGTATGTATTTTAAAATTCTACTAGTGGTTACTTTAAAAATAAAAATTAACCTATATTTATCTAAATATCTAAATAGTATCTTTTGTGTTCTAGATGTGCCATTCATCCCTTCTTTCACCTCTCTCTTAACCAATTCCTTTCCCTCCTTAATAACATGTAGCGTTTTGGTTCCAGATCATGATTATTACAAAATCATATTTTGTTTATATCTCCTTTGGAATTAATTTTGGTGTTTGCATTTAGTTTTACAACATGACTTACAATTATTTAAGTTGTTTCTATGTTAACTGGGTTGTACACTCACCACCTGTCCATTAAGCATTCACTCCATAGATATTTACCGAGCTCCTACTAGAAGGAATTGTGTTAGGTCTGTGTGATGTGGATAGATATTTACCAAGCTCCTACTAGAAGCCAGGAATTGTGTTAGGTCTGTGTGATGTGGATAGATATTTACCAAGCTCCTACTAGAAACCAGGAATTGTGTTAGGTCTGTGTGATGTGGATAGATATTTACCAAGCTCCTACTAGAAACCAGGAATTGTGTTAGGTCTGTGTGATGTGGATAGATATTTACCGAGCTCCTACTAGAAGGAATTGTGTTAGGTCTGTGTGATGTGGTGCCAAACCCCACCTTCAGAGAATTTTACAGTCCCAACAATATGGTCCCAAACATGAATAATAATATAAAGGTGCCATGGTCCTGTGCTGGGGGAATCACAAGGTGCTAGAAATGGCATCTAACTCAGACCTGGGTTTACAATGGGGTGGTGAGTTGGTCAGGGAAAGATTTCTGGAAGAAGTGATATTCAAGCTAAGTCCTGAGTATGGCATAGGAGTTACAAGGTATGGAGAGTTCTGAGGACAAGAGTGTTCTAGGTGGAGAAAACATTGACCAAACTTAGAAGGTGTGAAGGACCAAAACCTGTTGGTGAGGGCATGGAATTTGACATGAGTTGGAGTGAGATCTGAGACTGGAGAGGAAAGCAGTGTCAGATCATGAAGAGTGTTGTCTGCCGTGACCACAAGGCTGGACTTTATCTTGAGGGCACAGGGAGACCTTGAGAGGTTATGGATGGATGAGTGACAGGGTCCGGTTTTAATTTTAGAAATATCGCCATGGCTGCAAGGTTGAGAATAGCTTCCAGGCACCATTTTGGAGTCAGAGAGCCCAGTTAGGAGAATGTGTCTGCAATTTAGGGGATAGATGGTGGTGGCCTACACTCAGCAGGTAGCAGTCAGGGTGGGAAAAGGAGAGAGTGTGAGAGCTATTTAGGAGGTGGAGAGAGTGAGAGAATCTGTAGATTGAGTTTCCCATTCCTGAGACAGACTTTCCCATCATCCCTTTGTCAGTTGGAGAACATCCATCATTTACAGTACAGTCTCGCCAAACTGCCCTTTCCCAGAGCACAACGATCTGGCTACATCCAGTGGTCAGCACTCTTCCTCACCTGGGTGCTATCAGCTACATGTGACACAGTTAATCATGGGCTCCACTTTGATACGTTCTTCACTTGCCTTCCAGGAAGCCACGCTCTTATTTCCACCCTTGACCAAGAGTGGAGCCATTTTGAGGGCAAAGCTGAGTCACTGAGGCTGGAAAGCATATGGGTCCGTGATGACGTCACTGAGACACAGGAACAGCCAGT
This sequence comes from Rhinolophus hipposideros, assembly GCF_964194185.1. Lineage (NCBI taxonomy): Eukaryota > Metazoa > Chordata > Mammalia > Chiroptera > Rhinolophidae > Rhinolophus > Rhinolophus hipposideros. The sequence continues at coordinate 97,670,036 of NC_138052.1, forward strand.
GCGGAAGCCTGCTCTTCCTCTGTGCTTCTTGTTACGTGAGGTATGAGGGAGGCTGGAACCACATCAGGGGCTGCCCTGAGGGGGCCGTGACTATGAAGAGAGGCCATATGGGGGTGTTGGAGCCATGGAGATGCAGGTGCTGCCGAGGAAGCTACTCGAGACAGAGGAAGAGGAGGCGAGATACTTTGGCTTCTTTTCCCGCCACATTCAGTTCCACATGGTGTCTCCCTTGGCTGAGCCCAGCCAGAAGCCAGCTGATACGGGACTGTGTTAGCTTGAAGGTGAGAATTGCACTGGCCCACGCCCTCGGGACACAGGGACAGCAGGACAGATGTGAGGACACACAGGCAAACGGTGCAGCCCCCTTGTTTCTGTCACTGAGTTGATTCTTTTTCTTATGAATCAGTTCTGTCTTTCACTTCCTTGATTGTGTGATCTGTTCTACCCAGTGCTCTTGCTTTCTTCGTCTAAATTTATCTACTCCATTTTCCCTTTCATGTCATTCTAGTGACTCCTCATCATAACCTGTGCTGTTTTAGGGACTTAAAGACTATGTCTTGTTGTACTCCATAGAGGATGGCACACACAGCACACAATTTCTCAGATTTTCTTCCGGATCTTTTGATGAGAAGTACAGACTTCCCATTTTCTGGATGCTGTCCTATTTTCTTTTTCTGCCCCTTTCCTCCCTCATAAACCCATTTATTTTTCTCTTTAATCATCTTTGATTAAGGGGAGATCCAGACACGAGGTTTGTCAACACGTAAGGGGGAGTCCATGGTCCCATTCTCTGCCGACTGGCGAGAATGTGGAGGGGCAGGTGAAGTGCAGGAAGGCTGGAGGGTGTGTTTCCAGTTTGTACATTCACCCCGGGGACCTGCGCTCTGCCAGGATGCCTTTTCCTCTGACCTTCCTCCCAGACGTTCGCTGCTCTGCACCCGGGCTCCTCCTTGTCCCCCTTTACACTTCACCGCACCCCCCAGAATGCAGTGCCTCTCCACAAGTGCCCCCTGCTGCCTGGTTGACTCAAAACATTTCTTTGTAATGTCTGCCTGGTTGCCTTAAAACTTAGGGCCCTGAGCAGAGGAGCCTGGCTCTTCCAGACTCAGACATGAGGTCACCTGTTCTTGGTGCTGTGGATTTGTTTTCTCTCTTTCCCTTCCTCTCTCCCTTCCTCCCTTCCTCCTTTTCTCCCCTCCTATTGTCTTTGCAGATATTTTAGTACAAAGGCTGGAACAGAAGACCTTTTAAAATTGGTAATCATATTCCTATTGTACGAATTCCCTCTCTACCCCAAATTTGTTTTTCCCCCAATCCACTACTGTCACAAAGTCAGCCTTAAGTGGGCTTTAGAGGAAGAGGGAGACAGAGTGGACACAGGAGACTGAGCTGCAGAGGGAGAGCCAGGCAGGCACGCATCTTCCCGCCCCTGCCTCGTCCAGCCTTGGCTGCTCCCTACACAGTGTGCTCTTGACATGTTGAAATGTCTGACTTACACCAGCCGCCATTAACACGCCATTTCCTAGAGCACAGCAGTCTCTGATTTCAATCATTCTCCTGTGATGGGAGAAAACCACGCTGTTAAGTGAGGGTTCGTACTGGACCCCCCAGATCTAGTCTGGTTACATGTAGATGGTCTCCTAGGTGGTGCTTGCTTCCCCAGGCCTTCCTCAGGCTATCCCTGACCCTCCAGGGACCCTCCCACTGGCCCTCTCACTTCTCTCTACAAAATGTTAAATGGTTCCCAGCGACTGCCTGCAACACGGAGGACTCCCTGCCCCCTCCCCCCGAAGAGCTGCCCTCCATCAGCAAAAGCACCCGTCCTCAGGGGCCCCTCCTCCCTGGGTCACAGACTGTGACAAAGCCTTATTGCCTGTCTCTGGGAATTCATTTCCTGTCTCTCTTCTGTTCCACCTCTCTGGGGCTCCCTGGCCCTCCCCAATTCCTCAGCTCTGTGCCCCCTCATGTTTGCCAGGCAGCTGGCTGCCTCCATTATTTTTACGCCAACACAGTTTAAAAATCTCCGCTCCTCCTTGCTGTCTGTGGAGGAGCGGCTGCCACATTATTCTGACATGCTGATGTCATTAGAGTTCACGAGCACTCTCTTCAGCTAATGAGGCGGCAGAAAGAAAATTAAGGGGAAAAATCACACAGGCACATTGCTCTGTATGTAGATGGAGAAATAAAACAAGAGCAAGAAAAAGAGGCATGCTATTTAGGAGAGCCCCCTCCTCCTCCCACTGGGGACAGGGTGCACATGGCTCTGTGAAGACAGGAAATGGAGACCTGGTTTTTGACTACTGCTATCCCAGGATTTACCCACTTAGAATCTGGTTTTACTGGGGTAGTTTACCTAATTCTTTAATTAGGTGAAAAGAAAACACAAAAACTTTACATCCGTCCATATTTTCAGCACGGTCAATGCCCAGAAGGTGAGGCAAGACCAGAACTTTGCAGATGTTTCTAGAGTAATCTGCCATTCTTGCCATCAGCCTGCATTGCCCCTCCACCTGCATTCCTCACCTGGATTGCCAGCCGTCTGTGGTTTTCCACTAGTGCCTACCCCAACATGTTCTCTGCACTTGAGCAGAGAAATCATCCCGAAACTCTCCTTTGATTATGTCACCTCTCCTGCTTACAATGATGTAATAGAGTCCCCTTGTTCTCAAGACAAAGGCTCAAACCCTTAACAAGGGCCCTGCCTAGCAGTCCAGCCTCAACTGGCCTCCTCTTGCTGTTTCCTTTTCAGCTACTGGGTCACCTTTCTCACTACACTTGTCGCAATGCTGCTTCTGCCCCAAGACATTTGCCCGTACCTGTTCCTTCTGCCTCGGGTGGTTTCTCTTCCCCTCTTCACACAGCTAAGGCTTCGGCCTTCAGACCTGGGCTCACTAAGCCCATGCTTGGGGGAGTCTGTGACCACCCCCCGAAGCCAGGTGGGTCCCCCTTATGTAGCACTTTCAAGAAGGTGACGGTCTTGGCTCTGCAGCTCTCTCACCACAGCAATTTCACCTTGGTGTCTTTGGTTGTCTTACCGCCTGACCAGCAGCTCCATGAGGCAGGCAACATGCACAATCCCGTTCAACCCTAACTGCAGCACTGAGCACAGCAGAAACGTTTGTTGAATGAATAAGTGCTTAAGGGACACTCGCAGGAAGCACAGCCTATGTGCTGTCCACTGCTGGTGTTGTTCCTGCACCTCCCCAGTCTTGGGCAGTGAGTTGGAACATTTACAGCTGCCAGCATGTGCATTTCCACTGGTTGCCGCTGGCCTCTGCCCAGTAGGTAACAGAAGTGTCTCTGGGAAAGGGCACAGAACAAGGGTTGGAGGAGCTAGAATGTGTTAACCATACCAGCTGACTACAAATGAGAAATGCTCATGGAAGGGGGTCCCTTTATACACCAAGGGACAAATAAAGCTGGCCCCTTAATCTGAGCGGTGAGGCAGGGTGGCCCCCTAATGGACACGCATAGAGAAGGCAAAAGAGAGCAGGGTCTGAGTCCCGGGATGTGGGGATCTGGCCTGGTGCTACTGCTTTCCAGCTCTGTGACTTTGCGTAGATCCTGTCCCATCTCAGAGTGGGGCGGGACTTAACCCTTTGCAGTGCCAGCATTGCATTCTGGGGTCCAGGCAGGAATACGCTCTTCAAAGACGTGGGCTGAGAAAAGTTGTAAAAAGATAACATGGGGCTTCATTCTTGTTTCCTGAATCCATCTTCCAGGTGCGGGGCAGAAGGAGAGAGACCAGTGCGCAAAGCCCTTTCTTCCAGGCCAAGCATCCAACCCACAACGTGAGTTATTTCTGTGTGTGTTCCTCTGCCCTCCTGCCTGCTCCCCTCCAGGCGGCTCTCTTCCACCTGACCTCACAAGCTCCAGAATTCAACCCTGGCCGCAGCCTGCCACGCTGCTTGCCCCTGCCCTGGCGCCCCTATATCTGACTCCGATGTTAACTAGAGGTCAGCCGGGCACAAAGGCCTGGGTTGTCAACACGCTTGCTTCCCAAGCCGTGCCCTCGCTTTGATGTTTGCTGCAGAGCACTGTGCATGGCGCTTGGCGTCGCCGCTGCCTTTGTCCGGGCCTGGGGGACTGCGATTTATGTCATGCGCTCGCTGTGAAACCTTTTGCCTCAGTAATTTTGAGCTCCGTGGGTGTCTCTTTACATCTATTTAAAGCGTGGCTGCTGCCCACGGACGGCGTGCTCTGTGACACTCCCCGGTGCCCCTGTGTACGCCTCGCCAGGGCGCAGAACCTCGCCTGCCCTGCGTCTCTGTGGCCCGGTTCACTGTGTTTGCTGCCTGCTCCACGGGGCTGCTGCGCAGAGTTGGCCTGTCCCTTTGATGTCGTGTGTGGTGATTAGACCCCTTCCCTGGTGGAACACTTGCAGGGGGCCTGGGTGGGGGAAGATGCTCGGGCCGGGTTTCCAGAGAGTTTGTCCCGGTTGTCCTGGGGTCAGGCTAGAACATCACGGGCACTTGTGCTTTTGCTCAGAGGACGCCCAGTGCGGGTCATGCGCTCCCCACCGCATCCTGCTCGGGGCCAGGCGGCCGTGGGCTAGTGGCTGCGACAAGGCTCGGCGGGGCGCCCCCCAGCGCTGTGGTCCTGCTCAGCACCAAGAGCCGGGATCCGGCCTCCAGGGATTGGACGGCAGGCGGCGCGCCCTGGATTTGCTGGAACCCCCTTCATACCTTCCCCGCGGACAGGTGTGCCGGTGCGACTGCTCTGTGCGGGGAAGGCGACAACCGGCAGTGTGTTTGGTGACAGCCTCAGAGTATTAAGATTTCTCAGGGAAACTCCAATTCCTTCCACAACTGCTGGGAGATGCAGTTACTTCTCATGGCCTCTCGCCCCTTCCCCCCCATAACAAACTGCCCCCAAACCTAAACCGAACTCGCACCCCCACTGACCAGGCTCCCTTCCTGTGTGGCTGACACGGGCAGGGCCCCTGAAGGGCAGGCACTGTGCCTTGTCCTGCCGTCAAGGTCAAGGTCGGCGAATTCCCGCAGCTCTGGAGACAGGGCTCCGGTGCTAGAGGTCCTGTCCCCAGGGAGGGTGCCCATGGGCTGTGCCTCGGGCACTAGGGCAAAGATCACTCAACTGATTGACTTCAAGGATCATAAGGGTTATTTCTAGTCACTACTGACATATATCGACTCTTTTTCTTTAAAGGAATTTGCCGGGGGTATTTTTCACTTGTGGCCCATCTTGTAAAGCCTCGTTTATGTTTTTATTCTTCATGCCGTTTCACATGATGAGGGCTGACGTGTGCACCTTGGTTTAAAGCACACCGTGGGAACGGCAGCAGCACTGGGTGGGTCTTGTTTCCATGTTATGGGTCGATAAACCAAGGCTGCTAATACTGGGAAATGTTAAAATGCAAATTACGGCTATCAAAGGTGAGTGTTACAGAATATAAAATTGCTGGCATTTCTTCCCTTTTGAGAGCCCACCAAATTGAAATGACTGCATTGGGAGGGTGCCGTGAGAGAATTGCTCAAAGCTGGTGTGAGAGTTATCTCAAGACACTTTGTCACAATGTTTGTCAAGTAAAGAAACAGGGAGTTGTCTGGGTGGATTTCCCACTTTTCAGCTCTGTTTATACAGACACAAATGTTACTCTGCATGCATCTGTAATACAGACTTAGCATTTGAGAGAAATGTGTGAATCTCACTGCATCAGACCACCTCGAATACGGTCCTTTTTGGATAACAGCCTTTCAACTATTTGTTCAAAACTTATCAGGTCAAAGTATGTCTCTTGCCTATGACTGGTGAGGGGGATCATTTTAAAACTAAGCACACCCAATTTTACATCTAACGGAGTGACTCCCTTTCAGCAAATTCTTTTGGGAAGAAAAATCTCTTACTCCAACCATTATTTTCGGAACTTTTCGTTTGGAAATGTTTTCCGTCTTTTGAGTGTTTTCTCTGATGAGAAATCGTTCTTCTTCCTCTTTATTATCTCAGGCTAGATCTGACTCTGTGGAAAAGCGACAAGTTGCTCAGAGTCAAGTCTGCAGAGAGGGGCTGAGGTCCCTGCACTCCCTGACCTTGGACAGAGCACCGCCCTTGGCTGAAACCCAGGGAGAATGAGAACATTACCTGCCTGGTGTTTCACAGGAGTGCCGGGAGGGCCGAACGAGGGAAATGTGCAGACCTGTAACGTGCTGTAATTAACCTCATTATTGAGATTGCGGATTGGGATTGGGTAACCAGAAACTGATTTTCATTGTTCTGAAACTTACAGCAAAAGATGAGCTGCCGAAATAATTTTAGCCATGACAGGTGCGCAGGGGCAACCGTGCCATGTGCAGGCGAGGCGACGGCGGGCAGGCCTTTTGGTGGCAGCTTCAGAGTAGTCATCAGCATCACTGCCTGGCGTCCCCAGGTGACTACGTTGAAAGCACACACTCAGCCATGCCTGTTGACACCCCAACCCCTTAACTTTCTAGTGACTGCAGCGGGAGGCTTCCGGGCGCTGGCTCCTCAAAGTGTAGTCCCACGACTGCAGGCTCGTCTTCGCCTGGGAGCGGTTACAAATACAGACGCTCCCACTTAGACCCTGGGCATCAGACTGTGCAGTTTCGCCAGTCCCCAGGGGGGTCCCGGGACCCTGGGAGTTTGAGAGGCGCTGCATGCCACCACGCGGCGGGCCAGGTCCCTGTCCGGCAAAGCCCAGTGGCAGAGGTCCCTCGGCCGCGCTTACCTGGAGGAAGGCGCCCGGCCACACGGTGGGGGAGCCGTGGTTGAGCAGCTCCCGCAGGGTGAGCTGCGGCGCGGCCGGGGGCGGGCAGGTGGCCGCAGGCCTTGTGCAGTGGGCTGCGCTCGTCCTCGTCACGCGCGTCCGCCGCCGCCCCGTGTCGCAGCAGCAGCGCGCACAGGCGCAGGCAGCGCGCGGACTCGTCGGGCCGCCTCGCCACGCCGCACGCGGCGCTCAGAGCCGTCTCGCCACGGGCGTTCCTCGCGTCCACGCGCGCCCCGCGGCCCAGGTAGAGGCTGGCGTGCTCGTCCAGGCCGCGCTGTGCCGCCACGTGCAGCGGCGTGTCCCGGTCCGTGCCGCCCGCGCGGTGCACCCACGCGCCGCGCTCCAGCAGTGCCCGCGCGCACCTGTGGGGAGGCCAACGCTGGTCACCGGCCCACGCGGGGGCGGACACTCGGTGCCCACATCCTGCCACCCCGCCCACCACGCCCTGGCTGCCGTTCCTGGGCCTGTGGACACCCCACGGGGGACCCGGCTCCCTGAAAGAGCAAGGTGGCCGGAGAGGAAGGACTTAAGCTCGGATCTGTCTTGCTCCAGATACAGGAGTTTAAACTGAGCTGAAAAAAAGAAAATGAGATTATGGCGAGTGGTGAACAGAGCTAGGGACATTTCCTAAGAACCCACGTGCACAGTAGTAAAACTTATGAGTCATTCGTAACCGCCTGGTGCTACTTTGGCAGGTAATGTGGTTCAAATGACAGTGCTTGAAGCGCTAATTACTTGGGTTGTTTGTCACAGGTGGCGGTTAAGGGACGGCCTGGGAATCACCATTCTAAGGAGGGTCCCTTAGACTGGCGCATTCTTTCTCAGCCGGCATGTACCGTGTCTGTAAACTGCTCAGCTTTGGCGACGGTGTGACAAGGTTTGCTTTGGTCCCACGGAGGGAATCAACCCAGCCCTCATGGCACTGACAGACTGGCACTGGCTTGCCCCTCAGAGCGGGAAGCATGGGTGGGACACACAGCCATGCCTAACTGTGGGAGGACCTTGCTTTCAACCAGACCCTTCCAGAACAGACTGTGGATTTTGGCTGTACCCACATTCCCCAGTGGTCTCCTGGGGGTTCTGGGCTCCCATGGAAGACACCCATTGATGAGTGTCTTCTTTTGTGTCTAGACCTAGTTCCACCAACTGGGTCTCAAGACTGTCCTCTCCTCAGGGCCTTGTCCACACCTGGGAGAATTCTAAACACCTCAGCCTGCCACAGCAGGCTGCTGGCCAAGCTGCGGGACCTTAGGGCCTCAGACACCAGTGGGAAACTCGGTCTGCCCCAGCCTAACTGTGGGAGGTCCGTCACACAGACACGCCTCCATTCCGCTGGCCCCTGTCCTTTGGGCGCAGTCAAAACACCAGCCCCAGGTTAGTCACCCACTCCCGGGTCACCTCCTGGACATCACAGTGCGTCCACGTGGTCGTTCCACCTTTGGAGTCTGATGTGCACAGTAAGACTTCAGGCCACACCCTCTGGTCCCTGTAGCTCACGCACGCCTGTTGGGACCCTTCTCATCTCTGCTCTATTGAGACTTGAGTCCTTGACCCCTCATTCTCTCAGCCCTTCCTACCTTCACTCCCTTCCCTGGGCTGCACTCCAGTGCTTCTGTTCTCAGCATCCTCAGTTCCCTTGAATCGAGGGGACGTGGCCACCCCCTATGCCAGGTGGCCAAGTCACCCACTTGGGACCTATTCATCATCCACCCTCTCTCCCACCTTGGCTGCTGAGTGCCTCTGGGGGAAACCTCGTTGGTGGATTCGCTTCCGGTTTTAGCTAGGCCTCAGGGACCTTCGGTGCACATCTCCCAATGGTAGAAGGCCAGCTCCCCATGCCTTGCCTTTTAGTACAGACTCCAAATGTCATTGCCATCGTCAAGTGAGCCTACTTCTATTCTCCTCCCTCTGGGCAATCTTCTCCTATGCCATTCAAAAAGTGTGGGCTCTCCCAGGAACCGCCATCCCTTCTGCCTCTGCCAATGAATCTGCTCCCACACCTGTTAGAATCTGTTCCCACCACGATTGTTCCCACCTTCCTCCATGTTCTAAGGAACGGAGTCCCTCTTGATCAGCTTGCCCCAGATGTCGTCCTCTCCTGCTTCCTGGGGGTCCTGCTCTGTCAGTGACTTGCTCTTTGTTCTTTTCCTGTCCTCCTACCTCCTCCTCCCCCATTTCAGTGGTCACCACCCCTGTTAATTCCATCTCTTTAATAATCACTTAGACTGCTTCTTCCCTCCATTCCCACTGCCACTGGCTTTTGTTGAGGCCCAAATCCTTTTATGCCTGAACATTAACGAGTCTCCTAATTTGTCTCCTGCTCCAATCTCACAAGCTCCATACTACCCGGAAAGAGCCTTTCTGTGTGAATCAGACATGTGCCTGCTACAAACCCAGCTTCTCCTGCTTCCGGCTGGAGAAAGCCGTGCTCCTGTCTCCCGGACACAGGACGTGGAGCCATCCAGCACCTGTGGACCTCTCCAGTCTCCTTTCCTGAGGCTCCGTCCTGTGCTTCACTCCTGGCCAGGTGTGGTTCTGAGAACACACCCTGACGCTTCATGCCCCTGTGATTTTGCACATTGCTCCTCCGGGTATGCCCTGCCTGCGTGATGGCAGACACAGTCCCATGTTTCCTTCCTCTGCCGCTCGGGCGCCTGCCTTCCCAGGGCCTCCAGCAGAGGGTTGCACGCCTGTGTTGTCATATGCCTCGTACATCGGTGCTAGCTTGGGCACAGCGTTTATCACACCATGCTTCAAATGTTCCTTAGCCTGTGCTACTCCTCTCCTAGACTGTTGGCTCCCTGAGTGTAGAAACGGAGGTTTATTTACCTCTGCTCGTCGGTGCCTAGTGCAGAACCCACTGTTGCGGTTCCCTAAGAGCATGTTACATAAAGACATTTCCTTAATGAGCATCATTCAGCTTTCCGTCATGTTGTTCCTGTCTGTCGTGTTATTTCCCTCTCTGGGGCTCTGAACGACATCATCCATTGAGGGTTTCCAGGCTAAAGCGACTGCCGTAAATCTGTTTATATTTCTACCTAGGGACTCCCAGTGGTTTTCATTCTCTCTCTGCATTGCTCTCGTCTCCATATCAGCAGTATCTCGAGAAGTGGTCTGTCTTGGGTGAAAGATATTACAAACAAGTACAATTTGATGTGAGATGTCCTTTGGGACAATAACCAGCTCAGAGAGGATGCAAATTTCGCAATCAGAGTGCTTCAGATCTGCTTCCTCCTTGCCTCTCTGGGAGGAATTTTGAACAGTGTAGCAGGAGGTTAGGATTCAAGGGTTCCGTGTCATTTTGCCACCGAGCCTGTGTGCACTCTCAAGCAATTGCAAAACGTGTCTTCTACCTTTTTTTTTTTTTTTCAAAGCATCCTATCCTCTCCAAAGACATCCATAGGGAAGTTCGAGTGGTCCTCTTGTTCACGTCCACAGCCGACCTGGCTGATGGCCAGGCTGCTATTTGTGACTAAGATACCTTCAGAAGAAGGAGGATACTGGCCCACCCTCTGGAGGGCTGTAGGTGCCGTTTCCATTTTTAATGAAGAGCTTTTAATTGGCTAAACCTTGGCACTTTCTTAGAGCAGGTCATGATGTAAGTTTTGTTCTCAGACCACAGGCATGAGAAAAAACAGCACAACAACTTGACTGGGGCACCGCTGTGCTGGTGTACCCTGGACAGTCATTAAAAATGAAGGTGTGGGGGCCTGTTTAATGACATGGAAAGCTATTTGCAATGGTTATGTGAAAAGATCAGGTTACAAAACAGCACTGAGCAGTGTTATTAAAAACAAACAAACCCACAGACATGTATATGCACAGAAAGCAAGCCTAGAAATCTACACGCCAACGTGTGCATGATGGGGCAACGGGTGCTTTTATTTCCTTTTTGCCTGTCTATATTTTCAAAATTTCTTAAAGGAATCAGTTTGAAAGGGGAATAGCAACAGAGGTTGTTGATAACAAAACCACCCCCACCAGCCACAGCCATAGCCCATGGGTTCTAAGAACGTCAGCTTTGCTGTCCAGGTTCCCAGAATGCTCTCAGATTTTCCATTTATCTGTCCAGGCATAAGCAGCCAACTTGGAAAGGATGAATGGCAGTGCCAATGAGAAACTGAGTGGAGAGGAGAGGGCTGGGGCAGGTTGGAGGTGCTCAGGGATAAGCAGAGACATGGTAACAGTCTTGGGGACCTCCTGGACCCGACCTTGTATATGTCTCCAGTGGGGAAAGCACGACCCAAGTCTGTGCAGGACTGCGGGTAACCCAGCTGTGCCCGAGCCCTTCCCTCCTGGGAGAGATTTTGTCAGGTGGTTTCCTGCTATAGGCGGTTTCCTGCTACCCCTATAGACAGATGAGTCAGAAAGGTCTGGAGCTGCTGTGGGAGGTCACTGTCAGGAACCAAGGGGGGAGAATCCCATCTGAGGACGTCTGAGTGGGTTGTGTCTGCCTTACAGGGTATTGAAGAGACACCGTGCTGTCTGAACAGCTTCTGATACAAAGCGACTTGGGCAGACACATACCCTCTAATCCCTCATCCCTATCTTCGATAATGAGCACGGTGACAGGCTGTTATAGGGAGGGGCCCAAGGTTGATAATACACTTTAGCTCGAGCAAAAAGGCAGGAGTTAGTAGAGATGAGCCACCAAGGACTGTTGAATTGGAGTCATTTTACTTATTTCCAAAGGGGAAGAAATACTCTGCGCCCACATCCTGCACGCCGTGCCCAGCCACCTCTAGCATGTTCCTGAAGAACCAGTCACCTCCCGAGCGCAGAGGGCCTTTGTAGTGACAGCCTCAGCGTGGCTTTCCCACCGTTCACCTCTTCCTTGGCCCTTTCACACCACCTGCCACGTCTTCCTGCCTCCCGGGAGACAGAGCCTGTTCCAGGCTCTCCTTCTTCGTCTTCCCTCCTCCCCTTCACTGTTGCTACAAAGCCCGCAGAGTGGGATTTCACAGCCTCTGGTCCTGAGCCAGGAGGTCACTGCATCCCCCAACTACTTAGTTTTTCATTTATTATTATTTTTAATGTTACCTTTAGTTTTTGCAACAAATCTGCATTGTGCGTAGAATTTACACGTAGGGAAATTGAAGCTTAAAAGAAGACCAGTGACTTGCATAAGGCCAGAAAGCCAGGACGTGACAAAACAGTGACCTTGGTGGCTGTGATTGGCTTCAAAGTTCTCAGTCCCCACCACCCACGCTGCTGCCTCTCCCCATCAGCATTATTTGTGGGGTGCCTTCTATGAGTCAGGCACTACACTAGGTATTTCCCATAAGTTATCTCTAAACTTTTCATTCATCCATCCATCCAGCCATCCACTCATCCATCCATCCATCCATCCATCCATCCATCCATCCATCCATCCATCATCCATCCATCCATCCATCCATCCATCCATCCATCCATCCATCATCCATCCATCCATCCATCCATCCATCCATCATCCATCCATCCATCCATCCATCCATCCATCCATCCATCATCCATCCATCCATCCATCCATCTGCCCATCATTCGTCCATCCATCCATCCATCCATCCACCCATCCATCATCCATCCATCCGCCCATCATTCGTCCATCCATCCATCCATCCATCCATCCATCATCTATCCATCCATCCATCCATCATCCATCCATCCATCCATCCATCCACCCATCCATCATCCATCCATCCATCATCCATCCATCCATTCATCCATCCACCCATCCATCATCCATCCATCCATCCATCCATCCATCCATCCCATCCATCCATCCATTCATCCACCCATCCATCATCCATCCATCCACCCATCCATCATCCATCCATCCATCCATCCATCCATCCATCCATCCACCCATCCATCATCCATCCATCCACCCATACATCATCCATCCATCCATCCATCCACCATCCATCCATCCATCCACCCATCCATCATCCATCCATCCACCCATCCATCATCCATCCATCCATCCATCCATCCATCCATCCATCCATCCATCCAACCACCCATCCACCCATCTGTCATCCATCCATACATACATCCATCCATCCAGTAGAGAACATGGTCTGTGCTTCGTACAACAACAGTCTTTCAAGGCAGGGGAAGTGCTTCTTCTCTGAGCCCTCCACAAAAGTTTCTGGACAGACTTGCTAACAGGACCCTGAAGGCATGGAACATGACCAATGGGGCTGGCAGAGGTCACCCACTGCTTGCCCAGTCCTGCCAGCAACCCTACATGATAGATTTCATTCTCCCCAATTTTCGGTGAGGATTCAGTTTTTGAGGTTTGAGCAGTGACCTCAAGGGTTGGGACCAGGGAGACGACAGTGACCCCACAGCCGGCACATCCTGCTTGAAGGGACAAGAAGGCCAGCTATCACTGGATGACAGCACAGCTCAACAACCACCAAAAGCTGATACTGAGCAAGCAGGATAATGACAGTGACAAAGTACCATAAGGTTCTTTGGCTGAATTCAAGATTCAAAAAAATCACTTAATGTTTCCGAGGGGAGACAGACCTTGCTTACAAGCGCTTTGTTGGATGTCTTAAGTACCTGTCTCCTGAGCAGCGTTTTCTGTCTCCGGAAGTCACTGGGTCCTTGGACAATCCAGATGGCCCTTCACTGTTCCCCTCATGCGTTTGCTGCCCCCCACCCCGCCCCCGACAGACAGAAGGGTTTCATGTAGACAGTGTGTTCAGTGACAGTAACAGGTGTTAGGAGCCAGTCTTGTCAAATCTCATTGCCGCTGCTTTTCCTTCTCATATTTGACATGGAGGCAGATGGGCTGCAGACTCGTCTCTGGGGCAGGGTGGCTAGAGCCCTAAGGCTGGGTCCGTGGGTGGGGGCAAAAGCAGCTGGATGCTGGGCAAGTGCCAGCTGGTGGCCGTTTTGCTGAGCCTCTCTTTTGGGGATGTGTCACCCATCCCTTTCTTTCTGTTCTGTATTTTCTTCTCTCTGCCTTTCCCCTGGATGCTAAGCTCTGAGACTATTGAGCACAAATGTTTACAGTTGAAATGGCTGATGTGAACAGACAAATCCTTAAGTGTAGAAAGGAGTGTGAGAGAGAAACTGGTTGGCCATTTCTATCCTTATGATTTCCCGTGAAGCAATGGCTGCCATTTAATTTTGGGGCAAATTCTCCCCAGATTGCAAATGGAACCCTGCATTTTGGTGAACTGAAAAATGATTTAGGGAACAAACTTTGAGAAATCAGCTTCACAGTTTGCCTCACTTGCCCATGAAGTAGTATGTGACTTTCTGGAAACTTCACTCAACAGAAATGGGCAAACTTTTTCTCCTTCCCTGGTCCCAATGGATGAAGAGGGAGGCCCAGAAGCTTCAGAGAAGGGGAGAAGAATCAGAAAAAGTGAAAGAAAAGACTCTACCCACTTCTTGGGCCAGGGTGGGGGTGAGGTCGGGGGAGCTTTGAACTGGACCAGAGAAAAGTTTTATGTCTATTTATATTTATGTATTTTTAAAGTGAGGTAAAATGTGCACACAGATAAATGCATAGATCTTAAGAGTACAGCTGTATGAATTTCTACAAAGCATACACCTGTGTAATTGACATCCCATTCAACACCTAGACTATTTCCATCTCTCCAAGAAGTTCCCTTGCCTTTGCAACCACCCCCATAAGCTACAACGGTTTTGTCTTTTCTAGAACTTTTATTGTGTCCGGCTCCTTTCGCTCAATATAATGTCTGACATTCATCCATAAACTCATTCTTTTTTATTCAAGTCATTCTTAATTATATAGATATACCACAATTTAAAAATTCATTCTCCTATTTTTATTTTAAAAGATTTTATTGGGGAAGGGGAACAGGACTTTATTGGGGAACAGTGTGTACTTCCAGGACTTTTTCCAAGTCAAGTTGTTGTCCTTTCAATCTTAGTTGTGGAGGGCATAGTTCAGTTCCAGGTCCAGTTGCCATTGTTAGTTGCAGGGGGTGGAGCCCACCATCCCTTGTGGGAGTCGAGGAATCAAACTGGCAACCTCGTGTTCGAGAGCCCACTGGCCCATGTGGGAATCGAACCGGCAGCCTTTGGAGTTAAGAGCATGGAGTTCTAACTGCCTGAGCCACCGGGCTGGCGCAATTCATTCTCCTATTGGTATTGGTGGACATTTGGGTATTTCTGTATTTCTATTATGAACAGCCAAAAAGCTGCTATGAACATCTTTGTATAAGTCTTCTTGTGGACTTATATGTTCTTGTTTCTCTAAGGTAAATATCTAAAAGTGGAATTGCAGTAGGTGTATATTTAACTTTAAAATAATCTACCAAACAGTTTTCCACAGTCATTATATCATTACACACTCCCAATGACAACAAACGGGGGTTTCAATTGCTCCACATTCTTGCAAATGTTTGCTGTTGTCATTCTTTATGACTTAGCCCTTCGAATGGGTGTGGACTAGTGAATATTTCTTTGTGGTTTGAATTTGCATTTCCCTGATGAGAAATGATGTTAAATACCTTGTCATTTGCTTATTGGCCATTAGTACGTCTTTCCTGAAGTGTCTGATGAAGACTTTTGCCCAGAAGATAAAGGTTTGATTTGGCCTGGATTACCTGACAGTGAGTCCTAGGTATTCAAATGGGACTTGGCAAGTGACCAGAAAACTGAGCAATCTACCTGAGATGCTTGCTCTGAAGGGGCAGGAAGGGGGAAACCCAGTGACAGGACATGTTTGAAAGGTGGTGATTAGAGGTGAGCTGAGCTACTTCCTAACTCTACACAACTTTTGAAACAAATTAGGTTAACAAAGGAGAGATCTTTCAGCATCCATCTCTCTAATAACACTTGGCTTTAGAGCCTGGTTCTGACAATTTTCACTGTGTGCCACCTAACTGACAAAACATGGGCCGTCGATGATGAGATTCAGTTTTCGAATCTGTAGACTGGGGATAATCATGCCTTGTAGGCTTGCTGGGAGAAGCGTAGCAAGTAAGACACTTCCCAGTACAAGTGCTTTGGCATGAGTGAAGTTCTAGGAATATCAAAGCATCCAATGAGGCAGCCGCTCTCTGACACCGTGTTCTTTAAAATTCCTTACGATACCTCAAGTTCCCGTTGATTCAGACCAGGTTTTCTCCCCTTTGGTTGAACAATGAATCAATCACTCATCTGGGAGGTGGAAAAGTAGACTGTTTTATGGATTACGTATCAATGCATGTGGCCCTGGCACCTCATGCAGGTAAACTTCCTGCTACCAGGTGGAGACTTCTGGCTTTGGGGTGAGGACTCTGACAGTTATCCCCACTCGATCCATCCTTTCCTGCCAGGGAGTGCCTTTCTTGCCTCAGGAAAAGCAATCCTTCCTTTCTGCCCAGATTTTAAACTGCCGGGTCTGAACTAGAAAAGAATTGCCCAATGATTTTCTTCAATGATTCCCCCTGCCCCCTCCGCCTCCCCTCCTCCCCAAGATAACTAGTTGCTCTCATAGATCCAACTCTGGTTTGTGAATTATTTGTTATTTAGTTGAATTGACACAACTAGGACAAAAAAGGAAAATTGCATGCTTTGTACTAATATGTCCATGAAGGAAACAAGCCCTCTTCACTTCTATTTAAATCAAGACAGCTTTGGATGAGAAAAAGAATCAGAACTCTGGCAATTCTTTGCTCATTTTAATCATCTCAGAGTTTGAAAAAAGGTCAAGGAGAGGAATCTGATAATACATAGGGCGAGGCTGGCATGCAGGCTACTAATGTGAAGAGAGTAACTTTACTGCAACTTTTCTTTTTGGGAAAAATCTCTTCAAAAGTCTCCTAGATTAAAGGTCCAATCTCCTTTTTTTGTGTGTTGAATTCTGAATTCTGAAGCTTGCTGGTTGGAAGGAAGCACAGACATCTTTTTTTTTATTTTTAAATCCCAGGAACTCAGAGACTCAAAGGTTTGAAAGTCCTACACCCATGGTGAATTGCCGACTAAAAGGGGGAAGGAGCAGAACTGGGTCCCTAGGTGCAGAGACCATTGTCACCAACAGTAAGAAAATGAAATGGCTCTGTATGTAGGTCAACGACCCCCTCTCTACTGTAAGGTAAAAAAATTAAGGATGACCTAAAATCTACTATGTATAAAGAGATTCTAGAGAAAGTAGCTTGTCAAAGTTATAATGTTTATACTACCTGAAGCTAGACCTCCTCGGAGTGTAACTTTAGGGGAACTCTTTAAGCTGAAAAGCGGTGGTCAAAACCTCAAGCCCTTTCTGACATCTATTAACTTTTTATTCTTCAAGGAGGTTGGCTGTGTTATTGTAGAGGTGTTCAATGGATCTGCCAGCCTTTTCCATTATAATCATTGATAGTGGAGGGATTCTAAGTCAGCAACGCATAGTTCTTCCTGAACTTCTGCTGTATTCATCACTTATCTTAAACTTTTCCCCAGTAACCAGGATTTAAATAAGTCAAAACTGTCAAATTAAATTGGCAGGGAGAAAGACTCACATAGAGACACACATAGAGACACAAGAGAAAATGAGAAGAAAAAGAAGAAAGAGGAGGAGGAAGACAAAAGAAAAGAGATTTCATAGAGCCCCACTTTAATACAAAGACATTTTAAAAGTCCTCATTAAACAATGTGCTAGACCTGTATGATTTCTGAAAACCAACTGAGCTAGGAAATTAGTTTCTATTGTACAGTAGAGAAGCCAAGTCACTCTAATGTCCCATGTATACCTCAGACCCTTATGAGGTCCAAATGGAAGCTTGTTGGCCTGCGTTAGGGATATTATCAGGATTCACAAAATTTTGTACTCTGATAGGTGTTGCATTCTCATTTCTTAGTAAAAAGCAGTATTTTTTTCTGATACAATTTCAATGGGAGGTGGGAACCCAAGGCGTGAAGCAAACTTGTGGTTTAAAACTCTTTTTATTTTTTAAATTATTTTAGATTTACAGAAGAATTGCAAAGATAATATGGAGAGTTCCCAAATACCCATCACCCAGCTTCCCCTAAAGTTAATATCTTATAATATTCTGGTCCATTTCTCAAAATTAAGAAATTAAGATCAGTACAATTCTATTAACTGAACAGCAGACTTTGTTTGGATTTCACCAGTTTTCCCACAATGCCTATGTTGCGTTCCAGGGTACCATGTTGGATTTAGAGAAATTAATTCTGAACAAAGGAAAGGAAATATATGCCTTCTTTTTGAGGGAGGCATGGTGTATTCTTAGACTTGGAACATCATCAAATGGGTTATATTTTCCACAGGAGCCTGTTATAATTGGGAACAATGTTCCTGACTAAGGGTATCACAGCAAATAACTCACAGATAACCAACAGATATGGAGGTAAAGGAAAGAAACAACACCCCCACAGTAATTTAAAGTAGAGAAATACTGTTTCAATACCCTTTAAAGAAACACAATGACTATACAAGAGACTCCCAGCAATTGCATTCAGCACCTACATAATTCTTACTATATGCCAGGCTCTTCTAAATATTTTTTGAAACATTTTACCTACATTAACTCATTTAATTCTCATAAGCATTCTATGTAGTAAGCTCAAGTATCATCCCTATTTCACAGATGAGAACACTGAGACAGAAATATAAAATAACTTGCCCAAGGTTGCACAGCTAATTAGTGTTGGAATTGGGGTTCAGTCAAGGCCTCAAATGTAAAATATGTACTTGTAGCATATAAAATTGTATAGTATAAAAATATGATAAAAACTGAATGCAATTAACATATAATTGATTAATTATTTTGCCTGCTTTCTTAGTACATAGAAAGACTTTTGCTTTGATTTGGTCGGCTTCTGTCCTTTGATAAAGCTGATGTATATTTCTGTGCTAGAAAATTTTCAACTGGTGAATACCAGCCCACATCATATATTCTACACATTTCTGGTCCCAGCATCTAGTACACTGCTTTTCATTACCTTCCTCTCCCCTGACACTGAAAGCATCCTGAGGGTACAGACCATCTAATGCAGTCCCAGCATCTCACAGAATTCATAGACAATTGAATGCTTGTAGGAACGGAGTCATTACGGGTTGACCTTGGGGCTGTGCTTTTCAGAAATAGATGGGTTTTCTATAATGTTATCACCAGATGGCAACAACTTTGTGCAACAGCAAATCATCTACCAAATGAGTCAAGAATAGAAATAGGAAGTTAAAACCAGGTAGAAATTAATCCCATATTGAGAGAGAGAGAGAACGCCAAATCCTAACCACTAGATGACCCCATGTTGAATAATTAGAAATAATTAGAAATTGAATAATTAGAAAGAAGCTCCCTGTAGAAAGCAGAGAAGGCCTGCAGCTGAGGACAGAAATGGGTCACAAGGTTTGAGTGCACTCTGCAACATGATTGGCAAACACTCAATTTCTTGACCTCCCAAAAGGCCTCTGGGCTCCCAGACTGAGGCTCAGTGAAGGTGATCCAGGCAGAGCCCAGTGGATTCTTAGAGTTGAGGAGATGGAGCTGGGAGTCTGGGGAAGCCAAGGCAGCTAGACTTTGCAGGGCAGACTTCTGGGAGAAAGAACTTTGCAGAGCGTCCCCTTGAGTATTCAGTTGAGTAGTGATGTGTGTGTGTGTGTGTGTGTGTGTGTGTGTATAAACTACCTGAGGCTGGGGAAATAACCACCTGAAATGAGTAGAGAGAATCAAGCCCAAAGCATGCACCAGTCCAGGAATAGTGCCTGTTCTCAACAACCAGAGTGCAAGACCTCATAAATGATGAGGCATGGATTTGAGTACTACGCAGGGTGTTGTCTCAGTACTGGGGAGAAAAATTAACCTGAGGCTGAATAGTGCACTGATCCTGCCTAGCAAAGCTTAAAAGCAAAACTCAAAAGGATGAAACTATTTTCAAGTTACTTTACGTCCCGGAGCAGAGATCAAGAGTATTGACAGGAACACAAAAATACCCAGCACCCAATAAGATAAATAAAGAGAAAAAAACCCCAATCAATTAAAACTGACCTAGGTGGTAGAAATAGTAGACAGGAACATTAAAACAGTTATAACTGTATTCCATATGTTTGAGAAACCAGAGCAAAGATTGAACATGTGAAGTAGACATGGAAGATGTAAATTGGAAGACTGTACATTTAAAGTTGAAAACTATCATGTCTGAGATGAAAAACACACTGAATAGGATTAATGGCAAATCAGATGTTTCAGAACACAAGATAAATCAATTACAGAGAAAAAATGAACGCAGCATCAATGAACTGTGGACCAACTTCAAGTGATGTAAAATACGTGCAACAGGAGTCGCTGAAAAAGAGTCGGGGATTGTAGGAAAAAATGTGAAGAAATAATTGCCCCACATTTTCCAAATTTCATGAGAAGTATAATCCCACAGTTCCAAGAAACTCAATGAATCTCAAGGACAAGAAACATGAAGAAAACTACTACATCAAAGCTCATCATTATCAAGTTGCTTAAAATCAATGATAAGGAGAAAATCTTAAAACCAGAAAAAAAGGACTTTATGTATAAAAGAACAAAGAGAGAAGGACAGATTTTCCATAAAAAAATGCAAGTTAGAAGACCGTGGAGTCATGTATCTAACGTACTGAGAGTAAAGTACCTTTCAAACACTCAAACAGAAATAAAGACTTTTTCAAACAAACATGAAAGAATTCATCACCAGAAGACCTTCTCTGTAAGAAATGTTAAAGAAAACCCTTCAAGCAGAAGATAAAACCAGATGGAATCTTTGATCTATACAAAGGAATGAAGGAATCTGGAAATGGAACTACATAGGTAAACATAAAAACTCTTTTTCTTATTATTTCACTATATTTAAAAGATAATTGACTGTTTGAAAAAAATAATAACTGTATCGTGGGACTTTTGTGCAGAAGTAAAATGTATGATACCAATAGCATAAATGCCAAGAGGAGAGAAATGGAAGTAAACTGTTATAGGGTTTTTATATTATATGTGAAGTTGTATGATATTACTTGAGGACACACTGTGATAAAGTAAAGATGATTCTATAAACCCTAAAGCAACAACTAAAATGACACAACAAAAAGTTATATATAATAAGCCGTAAAGGAGATAAAATGGAATCATGAAAAAATGCTCAATCAATGCAGAAGAAGGATAAAAAGAAGAAGAAGAAAAGGGAACAAAAAATGGATGCAAATAAAAAATAGCAAGATGTTTGATTTAAATCTTACCATATCAAAATCATATTAAATGTAAATGATCTAAACATACAATTAAAAGGCAGAGACTAGCATGTTGGATTAAAAAAAAAAGACCCAATTATAATCTGCCTACAACAAATCTACTTTAAAAATAAAGACACAAACTGAGGATTGCCTTCAATCAGTAGTTGGCAAGGAACTGAGACCTTCAGTCCAATGGTTCCTGAGGAAATGAATTCTGCCTATAACCATAAGAATTCAGCAGCGGATTTTTCCCTAGTTGACCCTTCAATTGAAACTCTAGCCCTTGTTGACATGTTGATTGCAGTCTTGTGAGGACCCAGCCATGGTACGCCCAACCTCCTCACCCACAGAAACCATGAGATAATGTGTGTTGTAAATTTTGAAGTTTGTGGTAATTTGTACTTGCAGCAAACTATGAATAGAAGGGAACTCTCTTAGTCTGAAAAAGATCATCTACAAGAAAAAATACATATAATATCATACTTAATGGTGAAAGATTTAATCTTTTCCTCTAAGATCAGGAATAAACTAGTTGTCTGCTCTCATTACTTCTATTCAACATTGCACTGAAGGTTCCACCCAGTGCAATAAAGCAAGAAAAAGTAATCCAAGACATCCAGATTGAAAAAAAGTAAAATTGTGTTTATTTACAGATGACGTGATTGCCTACATAGAAATCCTATGGAATTTACAATAGGCCACTAGAAAAATTAGTGAGCTTAGCAAGGTTGCAGGATACATTATTAATACACAAAAATAAATTATCAATTTTATATAGTAGCTACACACAATCAGAAATTTAAATAAAAAATACCACTTACAAAAGCATCAAAAATATGAAATACGTAGGGATAAATCTGACAAAATATATGCAAGCCCTATACACTGAAAACTGAAAAAACATGGCTGGGAGAAATTAAAGACCTAAATAAATGGAGAGCTTTACTGAGTTCATGGGTTGGAGGATTTAGTATATTTATGATGTCAGTTCTCCCCAAATGGATTCACAGCAACCCGAGTCAAAACCCAGCAGCAGCCTTTGTGTAGAAATTGACAAACTGATTTTTAAGGTGCATATGGAAACGCAAAGAGGCTAGAATAGCCAAAACAACTTCAAAAAAGAAGAAGCATGCTCACTATTGCTAACGGACTTCAAGATTTTCCATTGAGCCACAGTGTTCAATCTGATGTGTTACTGGTGTCAGAACAGACAAACACATCGGTGGCACAGAACAGAGTTAGGGTCACTGGCTTTGCCACGGAGCCCTGGTGGCCTTGCATGTATCCACGTCGGCTACACAAACAGAGGTTTGAACCACTGCTGATCGTAAGTCTCGGCAGAACATGCTGTGATCCTCCCGGATGGGAGGCTTGTAAGGAGCTGCTAAAGTCCCCTTGGGAGGCTTTCATGAGACAATTTTTCTTTGCCTCCTTGGTTCTCATGAGGTTTGAGACGTCCTGCCGTACCACCTCCCCACGCTTCCCTAGCACCAAGGCTCCCAATACGGCTGCAGAGTATAAAACTGCTCAGCTGAAGTCTAGATTTGGCTGTTCAGCAACAGGGTAACCTACAACTCATACTGCCACCACCTGGCCCCTTTTGTTTGTTGTTTTTTGTGGTGTGTGGAACAAGGACAGTGAGGAATTGGCACCTTTGGCTATTTTCTTTCACTGTGTATGTAAGTGATAAATGGTCTGAATCTAAGAATGGCTCCTTGGGTCTTTATCAATTGAGTCAGTCAGACCTTGCCCTGTCTTGCGTGTACTTGACAAGAGAGTCCAGGAATGAACCCACACATATGTAGTCAGTTGTTTTCAACAAAGGTGCAAAGTCAATTTAGTGGAGAAAGGAAAGGCTTTTTGACAAATGGCGCTGGAACAACTGGCTATCTACATGCCAAAAAAAAAAAAAATGCTTTCAGCCATACCTCACCTCACACCATATTCAGAACTTAACTCAAAATGGGTTATGGACTTAAATGTAAAATATAAAATTATTCAATTTATAGAGGAAACCATAGGGGAAAATCTTTGTGACCCTGGGTTAGGCAAAGACTTATTTTTAGATACAATAACCCAACACAATCCCTAAAATAAAAAAAAATAAAAAATTGACAAGCTGGGTCCCACAAAAATTAGGAATTTCTGTTCTTCAAAAGATACTTTTAACAGAAGAAAATACGCCAGAGACTGGGAGATAATATTTATAAATCACACGTCTGACAAGAAACTCGTATCCAGACTACATAAAGAAATCTCAAAATTTAAGAGGAAAACCAGCAACCCAATTTTTACCACCGGCCCATCCCCAAAGAAAATATACGGAGGGCAAATACATACATGACAAGATGCTCAACCATCACTTGTCTAGGGAAGTGCAAACCGTTTCTCACATATACTTGTACACACCTGCAGAACGTGTACAATTAAAGTGGCCACACCACATGTTGGTGAGGATGGAGCAACT
Organism: Rhinolophus hipposideros; assembly: GCF_964194185.1. Lineage (NCBI taxonomy): Eukaryota > Metazoa > Chordata > Mammalia > Chiroptera > Rhinolophidae > Rhinolophus > Rhinolophus hipposideros. The sequence continues at coordinate 97,693,397 of NC_138052.1, forward strand.
GGTCCCCCAGACTCTGCTGGTGGGAATGGGAAACGGATCAGCCACTTGGGGAGCCAGGGGGGTAGTTTCTTAAATGGTTCTCTCTCACCCATGCGAAGGCCGGCACACAAATGTCCACAGCAGCATTATGTGTAATAGCCCCAGGCTGGAAACCGCCAAATGTCTTTCAACATATATGAGTGGAGAACACAGACCGGAGCCTCCATGCCACGGATTACCACTCAGCAGGGCACAGGAGCGACGCCCAGACACACAGCATGGTCGCTCAGAGTGGTGGCGGTGACTAGCCAGGCAGAAGAGAACGCACGCCGTTTAAATAAAACTCTAGCAAATTCAGGCTGAACAGCGGCGGGCGGAGACAGCGATGGGGCCAGGGAAGCTTTGGCCGGGGATGGCGGTGCTGTGTTCGCTCCCTTGATAAATGGGGGTGCTGTCATGAGTGCATCTGTGTCCGCGCCAATTTATCAAGTTGTACGTTTCACACACATGCAGCTTATTGTATGCAGCTAGGCTTAGTGAAGCTGTTTCTAAACCACATTGTTGTAACATTGTTCCTTCAGTCACTGAGGACCTGGGGGGGTCTGGCGTGCCTCCCTGGGTCCCCACTCTGAACTCGGGTGACATGTGGAGGTGATGCCCCGGCCCGGGTCCCTGAGAGCCCAGTGGGCCTGCCAGCCTGCGCCTACCGTGGTGATTTTATTTGATCCTAGCTACAGAGATAGAAGGCCAAGAAATTACAACCCCGAGGGCAGGGACTGGAACATTTTGACTAAAAGAAATGTCAGGATGACACACTGCCAGCTGAGACCCCGAACATAAATCCCGTGCAATGACACGGTGGCCCCGCCGCCTCTCCCGGACCTACCGGCCCCGTGGGGACAGACACTCTGCAAGGACAAATGCGCGGCTGGAAGGGGTGGTGGCAGAACCTCCAGAACCCCAGCCCCTGGGTGGGCTCCGGGTGTCTCGGGGGCCGCTGCACCCCTCAAAATGCCCGGCCAGCTCGGCTCCTGGGGGCACTCTGAAGCCCCGCCTGAGGAGCTAACCATTTATGTCACACTGTGACAATTATTCTGCATAAAATTATCATTAAAAACCCTAATTTTTCAGCCTCCAAGCCCGCCAGTGGCCTTTTAGCATTCCTCAGCGCGGGTCTGCGGCCTGATCAGCCGTCATTACCTCGGCGTGGCGCCTCCCGCCGCACACGCGCAATCAAGGCTAATGACACCCTCCTGGGGCCGGGCCACAGCCAGGTCCGGGTCCGGGGTGGGGTCCGGGCGGAGCAGGCCGTGAGGGGGCGGGTCCGGGGGCGGGGCGGGGCCGCTGGGCCTGGGGGCGGGGACGGGGGCGGGGGCCGGGTGGGGGCCCGGGGCGTGGGCCGCGCGCGTGGCTTACCCCAGCGAAGCGGGGGTGCGGCAGAGGTGCAGGGGCGCCAGGCCCTCGGCGCTGAGCAGGTCGGGGTGGGCACCGTGCAGCAGCAGCAGCTGGGCACAGGCCGTGTGCCCCCCCACGCAGGCCTCGTGCAGGGGCCGCGGCCGCCGGGACTGGCGTCGGGGTCCGCGCCGCGGCTGAGCAGGCGGTGCAGGCAGTCCGCGTGGCCGTGGGCCGCCGCGATGCCCAGGGGCGTGGTGAGCTCGCGCTGGTACTCCAGGGTCCAGAGGCCTGGGGGGAGGGCAAGAAGTAAGGTGAGTGGGGCCGGGGGGGGGGGGGTCCATCAGGGCTGAAATAGGGTGAAGCCATCTCTCAAAAGTAGGTGCCAGGTGAGCGTGTGGGGAGGTGTGCAAGGATGCCGAGCGTTGGGTCAGAGAAACCCAGCGACACGCAGCTAGGCACACGGATGGGGGTGAGGGCTGGGGAGACAGAGCGGCGAAGACAAACGCAGAGACGGGCAGAGAGAGAGTATCAAGGGAAAACAGAGTGTGGGGAGATGACGGGGACACACACACACAGAAACTGAGCAGAGACATAATGACAAGGGGGCAGAGATGGAGACACAGGGGAGAAAGGGAATAACGAGGTTGGAAAGGCCAAAATGGAACCAGAGAGAATGGGGGAGGGTGTATGGAGATAGGACTGTTTTGCCAAATATGGGGGTGACTGCGGACTCCGGTGCCATTGAAGGTGTGAAAAGCTGACCAAGCAGGGTGGACAGTGAGGGACTGACATTCTCCAGGCTCTGAATTAGGGGCAGTTGAAAGGAGGAAAGTCAGTTGTGGATTTTTCTAGAATCCAGCTCTCTCATTCAGCCCCAAACGTACCCTTTATCATCAAGAGCAGAAGGCAACAGACAAAACAAACTGACCCACAGCACCAGCACTGCTCAAGAAAAGGACTCAGAAAGTTTAGTGCTCTTGGAAGTGGCCGGGTTTCAGAAGCAACTTTGATGTGACGAGCCACATTGAGCGTGATGGTGGTTTGTTTCTTTGCGCTTTTTAGGGGTGTGTGTGTGTGTGTGTGTGTGTGTGTGTGTGTAGGGTTGCTCTTTCTTGCAGGATGAATGGAGCAGGTGACATGCATTTTACTTCTCTGAAAACTTTGGGCTTTCAAAAGGCCCGTGGAAGGTTGTTAGCGTCCAGGAGCGCTCGTGGAAATGGCGGAAGCAGCCCCTGGTGAATACACTTCAAGGGACAGGATTTCACATGGCAGGAATGCCTTCTGATAATGATGGAAGAATCGATCCCGTGGCTGTAATGAGCTGCTGAGGAGACCCTTTTCACAGGCCACCTCCTTCCTGGGACCCATGCTGTGCAGTTGTGAAAGACCACTCCTAATTACCTCCCTGCAGAGTTCCGGCCTGCCCCGTCCCCACGGCCCAGCCTGGAGGTTGTTACACACCCCGTGGGGGTGTGTGGGGGCCTGTCATCTTGATGGCCAGAGGCCCCGGGGGGGACACAGGCCTGCATGGGCTTGGGCTGCTTTCCCAGGGAAGACCTGGTCTCATGTGGAGCAGGGAGGGTGCGTATAGTCCTAGATGATAACAGTGACCTACATTCCAGCAGGCCCAGCTCCTGGCTCTTGATTCTACTCATTTTCCTGCGATAGGAAGTCTACGCACTGCGGGCAAAGAAGAGGGTGCTGCGTTCTCTAGGGCCTGCTGAGTTCCCAGCCCCACTCCACCCACTGGCAGCTCTGTTCACCCATCCTGGATTCCCAAGTCTTCCCATGGACTGACGGGAAGCGGCCACGATGGGCATGTAGCTCAGCCCTCGCTTAGGGCAGGCACCCTTGTCCAGGTCCCAGGAGATGGCACCAAGCTTCCAGCCTTCAGGAGAACCCGGGCTCTGAGGCAGCTCTCTGGATCAGGAAGCCTGAATCAGCTTCCTAGAATCCCACCCCGTGGTCCAGGCTCTGCCACAGGACCCCACATGGGGCTTCTCTGTAACATCACGCCTCCGTGCCAGTGCTGTCCTCGGACTGTGAGCTGTACCAAGGGGCTGGTCCCTGTGACCCTGAGAGATGTACCGCATTCCCCATGGCTTCTTTCAGGGGGAGCTGGAGTTGGCCACCAGAGTCCTCATATGAGAGAGGGCAGAGCGTGTGGGGCCGCTGTTCTCAAAACAGCGTTTGGTCATTTCTGCTGCTGAAGGGAAGGCAGGTGGCTGAGCCTGGGAGTCCAGCTGCCCTGAGCGCTGCCCACCCTCTCCCTTCCCCCCTCCCTCCACCTTCCCCCATCAAGGCCAGGATCAGTACTAGCTCTCTGGGAGCTGTTCCTCCCTAATAGCTCACGTCCCTCCGCGTGCCCTAGCTCCCTGTGGTACAGGGGTGCCATAGGAAAAACAGCACAACTGAGCAGGGAAAAAGGAAAAAGCCTGTTGGTTACCCTAATGTTACCCAGACTATGGGGTATTATTATCTATTTGAAATTGCAACATTTGAGCTTTTCTGAATGTGCAAGCCTGGGAGGCATGTGATTAGAAAACAGATATTCCGTTGAGCATCTGAGCATTTGGCACCCTTGGTTGACTCTCCAAGGGACCCTTGCGGACTGTGTGTGCCCATCTGGGCCAGGTGAAGGAGAGGAAGCCCCGAAGGGGTCCGGACTCCCTCACTGGGGGGTGGGGAGGCCCCGACTGGACGCATTTGTCTTCCCACAGCCCCTGCCTCTCACTGGGTGCTGGGAGCTGCTCTGACAGTGTTTTGGTTTATTCCCTTCTCCCGTGGGAGGTAGAAACAGAACTGTGTCAGTTCTTTGGAGTCCGACCTTCCGCATTGACCTTCCACATTCTTTGCCTGCCAGAGCTCACGAGTCGGGGACACAGGACACTGGCCTTTGGCCCACTGACCACAGAGTCTCGAATCCTCTTGGTCTGGCAGAGCTGCTGTGGATTCCGACACGTGACCCTCTTGGTTAAATGTATTGCCTCTGGACGCATGGGGAAAGGGTGCGCAATGCAGAGTGCCAGTCAAGAGAGCCCACGGCAGCCTGGTGCTCAGCAAATCTGTTCATCCCCGGGTGGGGCTGAGGGGGGAATCTCCCCACATGTGGGGTCTCTTGCCTGCCCAGCTCATAGTGGTGTTCAGGAAGCAACAGTGCTCCCAGGGTCTGACTTACGTAGGGACCCCTGGTTTCTTCACCCTTCTCCCATTTCAGGCTCCCTTGGTTCCAGGAGGAGCCAATGCTGAGAGCGCTCCCTCTGCTGATGTTGGCTGTGCCCCAGGCAGCCCACTGAGGCCGTGGTGTTCACGGGGTCATGGAAGGACCTGGCACCGGCAGAGCTCACGCCAGGGCCCTGCTCCGGGCACACGCGAAGAAGAAGGGGTTTCTTCTCCATTCCCCGCCTCCCTGGCTGCCCAGAGCAGGCACTGGCAGATAACACCCAAAATGATGCTCTGTTTTTAAAGACAAGCGGCGCCTGGTGGGCACTTCACACCAGCATCTTGGCCTTTCTAGCTTGACCTCTCGCATCCCTCTGCCTAAAGCCTACATCTTAAAACTCATGCGAACCCAATTTCATTTATAGGTATCCTCTGCTCACGTGTGTTAAATGCAGCGCCTATGTAAGCAGTCTGCAGACTGGAGCTGTACGTTCAGAGGATGTTAGTAGCTCCTCAAGACTAAATAACTCAGCTTTAAAGGAGCACGGGTACCTGAGAGGCCAAACGTGGCGGGGGATTTCGCCTGCCACTCCATGTCATTTTTCTTGATCTCTAACACCACGTTGGTGTCCTGGAAGAATTGGTCGCAGAGAGGCTCGAGGCGCTGCAGGTCTCCTGTGACCAAGGCGGCGTGGTCCTCAATTTCTGGGGACGCAGCATGAGCCTGAAGCCCTTTGTGTGTCTTCTCAGAGGTTAGAAGCTCCCCTCTAACTGGCTCCGGCCACCTCTCCATGGCAATGCCATTGTTTTCGGACAGTTCTTCAGGAAGAGGAAAGATGGTCTTATGGAGTGTGAGCTGTTTGTATTGTCATTACTCAATTGTCATCCACGTAGGCCTCAGTGGTGGTGTATTTATAACTCCTGTGGGATCTGATGTGACCATGGTCACTTGATATGACCAGTGTCATATGACCATTGAGACATCACAGAGCCCAGCCACCCCTTGTGATTATAGAGATGTGAACTCCACACACAGGTACATCTGTATGTCTCCAAAACAGCTCTCTACACCAGCGCAGACACCATAAAATGGGCGGCCCTTCTCTTTCTTGCTTTAGAGGATGTCTTCTCGCTTTTGTCCCACGGCTTTCTTTGCTGCTGTGACCATGGTGAGTGGATGTGTGTTCTGAGGGCGTGTCACGTCTGAGGATATGTGAGGGAGGCCCAGCTGGACGCTGCGAGTGACCCAGCTCTACAGGGGTGTCCCCGGGTGGGAGGCTCCAGAGGGCAGACGGGGTTTCCAAAGGTGTCAACTGGGGTCCCTGGTGGACTGTTTCTTTCAGTTGTTGAGAACTGATCCCAAAATGCGCATCCTTTGCTGAACATGAGAAATGCCACAACTTTTTTTTTTTGAATTAATGAATGGTAACAGCGCTCTATTTGTAACTTACTTGCTACAGTTTAGTGCAGGGCTTTGTTTTATAGTCTAAACTTTAATAAGGCCATTTTTTTCTTGTAGATAATACACAATTCGCATACCTTTTTTCTCAATTGTTTTCCTTCTACTAGGAAGTTGGAATGGGCCAATGTAGTTGAGCTACGGGACCCTTTGCCATGTCCATATGAGTTACAGTTAAAACGCTTGTGACCAGAGGCTGCAGGAGGAAGGAGCGGGCACTGCCTGTGTGGGCACAGGAGAGACATGTGGAGACTCCGAGGGTGGATAACAGTAGCCACCATCCATCAGTGCCAGCATTAGACTTGGGGACCTGTGGGGTCCCATCATTATGTGCTGTTGCAATCAAAACAGCAGGAAAAAAGTCTTCAAGTCAAGGAGTAGGGTTCATGGATCCTTAGTCACAGCCGAACTTCTAAAGCACCCCTTTTCCCTGTCCCTCTGTCTCAATCTCTTCTGTACCCCAAAGTCGCCCCGTGGCTTGCCGCTCCTCTGTCTGAGCTCCCCAAAGCCTAAGCAGGTTCCTTGGGCCTTTGTTTTGAAGAGTGACCTGGCCCCTGGGGTGCTCCTTTCACCAAGATTTTCCACAACTAAAGGGGGTCCAGCAGAGCTCCCTTGGCCTTCCTTAGAAAGGGGCAAAGGTGGAGGCGAGCTGAATACATTTATAATTTAATAGAGATTTGTTTGATTGTGGCAGACCTGATTGGCAGGCATGCACAGCCTGACCCACAGCCTGGGGGGTCCCCAGTGGTTAAACCCACCTCTTGTCTGCAGAAGAGGACTGTGGGGGTGCTGGCATGGGACAGGTGTGGCCTCCTGCCCATCTCTGCTGCTGAAGGGAGCGACGTGCAGGAAACTCGGTCACTCCCTGAGCTGGCTGCCATGGGCTGTGGGTCTGTCTTCACCACGCTTGTCTGGTGCCTGGGCTGAGGCTCAGTGCAGAGGAGGCGGAAGGGCCCAGGGGCTTCAGCTCTCGGAGCTCAGAGAGAGCTGCAGGAGGAGGCTGTGCTACCCCGCCATCCCCTGTAAGTGGCTCTCTGCCCAGGGGACCCTGAACGTGGGTGGCCTTCGTGCCATTGGCAGAAGACGAAGCTGGGACTCAGAGTCAGGCAGCTCACCCAAGGTTTCTACATCCTGAGATGGTCAACGATCAAACACATCACTTTGAGTTCGAGGGCTTCCCGCCTCGTCCCTCACCCCTGTCTTTGAGCACGTGACACTGCAGCACAGGGATGTGCAGTCAGTCCCCTGACGGCGCCTTGGGGTGCCCATGCTGTCCCCTCTGCTTGGCTTTCTTCTTTTCCCCTCGTCACCTGGCCGGCCCCGCTCATTTTCCCTCACCACTCAACGTAGCCTCTCTCCTCCTCCCTGGAGGTACCTCTCCCTGGTACCTGGCACAACGCTGGTACCGAGGGTCACGTGTCTTCGCTGGTTGCTCCACTTGACCGCGAGCTTCCTGACCACAACCTTGTGCTTCCTCGTCTCCGTGGGGTTCTCAGTGTCCAGCATGGTGAGGACAACAGGTCCTCACGCAAATGGTTGAAAGGACGAATAGGTCTGTCTCTCTGAAACTGGCTCCACTGCGTTTAATTTCCTCTCATTCTTGGCCATCTGCTACCTTTCCCCCTTTGGACTCTTGGTGCGTCACGGGCAGGCATTCCGATGCCGGGGGTGGGGTTCCATCTCAGCGGTGTGGGCTGCCCTGCACAGCCCACCTTTCCCTGTGTGTAAAGGCACCGAGTCTCCTAAGAAGACCTTGTCTCTTGTATGTGCCGTAAGGGCTCCTTAAAACGTCATTTCCCGTTTTAAAGTTTATCTCCTTTGTCTCCATCAGCAGCAGCAAAGGCAGAATCAGTATTGTCAATGGGAACAGCAGAGATTATTTTCGAGGGTCCCTACGTGCCTTAAGCACTGCTGAGTGTTGGAGAAAATGCAGAGGTAAGGAGTCCACAGACCATGTCCTCAAGGAATGTACGGCCTCGTGGGACATAAGAGGCAGGTGCGTACAGAAGACGATGGACAGACACACTGTGGAGGCCACTGCCCTTGTCATCGTACCTTAGAATGTGAAGTCCTCTACTCTTCGCCCTTCACTTACGTATTTGGCAGGCGCTCTATTCATTTCATTGGCAACATTAATTCCTCAGCTATTTCATTTCTCTAAGCAGCGCCATGTTGGCACCTTATCTTTCTCAGACTGTTTGTAACTAGCTACATTTCTGAAGGACTTACGAGCATTCACACACAGCTATCCTACCGTCCAGCCTGAGCTTGTATTTCACTGCAGACTGGAGAATTCTTTTGTACCTGATATATTTTGACATGGGTTATTTTTAAAAGGGGTGGGACACTGGAGTGAGTCCAGGGATAAGAGCCATTCTGCCTACGTTCTATGCTAAATTTAGCTTTTCAAATGTTATATTTGTCAACAGCGCCCAAAATATGCAGGCTGGATTTTGGTGGGTGGGGAGTAGTAGCTAAGAAACAGACTCGGTTCTTTGTGAAAGTGTTAAAAACAGCTCGTGGTAGACAACATTGGTCTCACAAGTAAGACTTGGAGGTTACTCAGAGGCATGGCAGAGGTGTCCTTTGTTTTAACGAACAAGCATAGCTATATGTGTGACATTAATGTGTATATTAAAAAAACACCCCCAAAACACTAGAAACCAAACAAGAACAAAATCAAAAGCCCCCACAAATACCTGAAAACAATCTATTCATCTATTCTCAATAGGCATTCATGGAATATTATGTTCTAAGGTATTTTTATAGGTTTTCAGGATTCGGAGGTAAAAATTACAGTAATCCTGCCCTCCAGGACCGTACCAGAGGACCCCCAAACACAGGAGTTCTTTAGGGTTCTCTCCCGCCCGCCGAATGATGTCCTTTAGGGGTGAGTGAATCACCTGCTTCCTGACCCATCACTCTCGCCTGCGGCTCACCAGTTCTGCCCATCCATATGTGGCTTGGGTCAAGCCCTTTTCACCTCATTTTTACCCTCCTCATCCTTCTCTGCTTAGCGAAAGCCAATGCATAGGTTTCATCATGCAACTCCAATCTTCCCTTCTCTGACTGCTTCAGTCCACATTAAAACCTCAACTTCTTCTCAGAGTGAATTTGTGTCTGAACTTGCTGAGCCCCTGTCAAAATCTTTGAGAAATGGTGATAAAACAGAAGAAGGACCCGAAGATGGGGGTTTTCATTGTCATATAGGAAAAGAACTTGATTATTCCAAATCTGAATTGACATTAGTCCTGGGCAAGGTGCCTCAGTGGATGGCAAAAAAGTTGGGTTGCGCATATTTAGAAAAAGGGTTGGGGGCACTTGCCGCTTCGTGGGTCACTAGGGGAAGTCACTAGGGTCACGGTGGGCTGAAAGAATTTTCCTTTGTGACATGGTTATCTCATAAATGTACAGAGGGGATGTAAGCATTTGTCTTTTAACCCATGATGGAAGGTTTCATGAGAACTTTTAGCAAAGATGGGAAAAGTATGGGCCTTTTTTTAGGTAACTCTTGCTACAAAACTCAAACTGGAGAAACAGTAGACGTGGTGCGTGTGGCATAGCGGCTCGGACCTTGGCAGTAACTTGGATCAGCTGGAGCTTCTGGTGTGGAGGGCTGCAGGGTGCAGCCTGACCATCAGGACTGCTAGAAACTGCCCAGGTGTTTCTAATGTGCAGTCCAGGCTGAGAGCCACAGCTCAAAAGGGAGGCGCGGAATCTGCTGTCAGCCTGATTCTGTCCAATATGCTTATCGATGACGAGAGCGAGTATACAGAAGGGTGCGTGTCACACTGGTGGGTGATGTGGAGCACGACACAATCGGATGTCAAAAGATCTCAGCAAATGGTCGTGTTCAAATGGTCATTAGTATTTTCACAATCTCAAGGGCTTTGTATCCTGCCATTGACTTGGCAAAGGATTTTCTTTTCCTCAGAGAATCTGAGGACGAGCTCGGCTGGTCTCTGTGGAATAATTCAGCTGAGGCTGGCTTGTGGGGCAGGCGGGCTTTCCTGCAGAGCCAGGCTCTCTGTCCACGGCAGGAACTTGCCGTGCGTTTGGGCCACAAGATAGAGGCGGCAGGACGCCCACCATTCCCTTGTGTTCTCGGGGAAGGGCGCATGTGTGGATTCTTTCCTAGGCTGTTGGATAACTGTCTGGTTTCCTTTTGGTTCAAATATCCAAGTAAATGGACAGGCTAGGGCAGGAAGCCATTCCCTTGTGGATATCATGAGACTGTGCGTTTTCTCAAATATGCCAACGTACACTGTCATTCTGGTCCATTGTGTGCTTCCTACCCGAGGTGCCTCTATGAATGGCCAGGTACTAAACCCGCCGGACACGAATATTACAACCATCTGCCACAATGGCCCCAGGTCGTACAGTGCACTTACTTTCACGCCTTTTTGTTTTTTTTTGATTCTCACTCTCCCACTTAATTTCTAAAGGCTGTTTGTCCTTCATCTCTGCTCCCTTCAGCTTTTTTAATTAAAAATTTAAAAAAGGTATAGTAAGCTGGCGGGTGTGTAAGGCTCTCTGTTTACAGGCTCCAGGACACATCTGCCCAGCCCCCTGAGTTTGTCACACGCACAGACAATAGTCCCGAGAATGTCAGAGCATGTCCGCCTTCTTTCTGAGCCACGAGGTTAGCACAGCACACCTCATTTAACGCAACATTCAGACATTGCACGTCCTCAGATCTAGTGCATCTAGTAATGATGACTTAAATTGTCTGTACTCGTGTCATGTGATCAAGGAACCTCATTCCCGTCGCAGGGAAGAACACAACGTGGGGACACAAACCCCTCATGAACTTGTTTTCCTGACAAGGCTACCCCGTCCAGTGCTGAGCCTGCAAAACGACAAAGTCACGTCCCATTACGAATGCCGTCTTATCCGAAGGTCAGGAGCTGCTGTCACCTGCAGCCCCGGAAGGCACAAAGGTGCCCTTGAGCCGGCAGATGGCAGGGGCTGCATGTGGGGCAGAGCTGCAGACCCTTTGCGCTCACAGCCTGGAGTACACAGCCATCGGAGGACTTTCACAGGCTCTGGGGACAGTACTGGGAAGCGTGTCACTGATGCTTTCCCTGATAAAGGTGACGAAGTTCCTTTACAACTGCCATGGGGATTTAATTACATAGTACAATTGCATCTCCTGCCTCTCGAGACAAATTGCATGTGCAGACTGGTTGTTTTTTATGAATGTCACACAGGGAGCAAAATACCCTCTTGAAGTTGGATTGGTCTGATTGCTGCGTCCTATCATTCTCTATGTGCCCTCTGGAAGTGAGACGTTTACTGGTCCTGCAGTGAAGGAGGGTGGGCTCCTGGTGGAGTCTCTTGGCAGCTTTGCAAAGTGAGGTGTGTTGTCTGGTGGATTCTGAGTTCATTCTACCTGTTTTTCTGTTGGCAAAACACCCAAAAAGTTGGCACATCCAACAGGATAGGAAAAAGAGACATCATAAGAAGTAGAAATGACTATTAAACATATGCACAATTTCTAATTTTACTACTTTAAAATGCAAGTTAAAATAATGAGATTTCTGCCTATGAAAGATTTTTTTTTTTAATTTAAAAATCAGGTTTTGGAAGAGTTTGGTGATGCTGGGGCTCTCATGGTTTTCGGGTGGAAGCGCAAATTTCTACGCAACGCGGAAATATTCTCTACTGAGTTTGCACATCCGGGGTGCTTTTCAGGTGCTAGCGGCTCGTGGGATAAGGAGTGGAATCCTTGCCCTTAAGAAGTGTTACCATGTTTGTGAGGAGACAGGCGAGCGAATCGTGAACTCGCGAGTGGAGGAAACGATTGCTCAGTGGAGGGCAGGTGTGATGATGAGAATGCGCGTAAGTGTTAGAGTGACAGGCAGCAGGGGTAGGAGAGGCTTCTCTGAAGGTGGCATCTGAACAAAGCACAGAGGGAGCCGCAGGGCAAGGACGGCTCGTGTCCTCCAGGGGTGTCTGTTCCCTCCTCTTGACCTGTGGCGCGGGAATCTGTGTCCTGTCGTTCTGGGCTGAGCCTCAAGGCTGTGTTGCTTGGGGTCTGGAAAGTGGGGGGGTCTGGAAAGTGGGGGGTCTGGAAAGTGGGGGTCTGGAAAGTGGGGGTTCAGGAAAGCAGGCAGAGTCAGGCAAAGGGGGACCTGGGTAGGAAACAAGCCGCAGAGAGCAGCCCGAGGGTGCAGAGCCCAGGTGAGCAGCAGGACCTAGACCCGTGGGCGGATGGGGAGATGTGCACCCCACAGTTAGGCAGGATTTGTCACCCAGCTGTCGGCAACTTCAGGGTTTGTCTCAGCTGCAGAGAGCTGCCTCGCCCAAGAATACCCTTCCTGAGACGGCACGTTTTATGGGTAGTCAGGTGAGGGTGGAGAGGTCCTGCCATTCTGACCCACTGAGGGAAAATGGTGACACGTGTACCAGCTCCAAAGCTCCCATAGAGGCTAGTCAAGGCACTGGAGGACTTGTGTGCCAATCACAGGTGCCCTTCACAGGCGTTTATCCCCAGCAAATGTCCTGGCAAGTGAACTCCACTCAGCCACAAACTGTGACCCTCTGAGATCTACGGGCCCCCTGGAAGGACGGCTGGGATGGCTGGGTGTGTTGTCAAGCAGGTGAGGAGATGAGAGTGGAGAGACAGTCTCCCCAAAGGCCAAGAGAAGTCCTGCCAGGTACCCACAGATGACACTGATGGCATGCTGAGGTGTGATTTGGACCAGAGTTTCTCAACCACCGGATGTCAAAGACCAGGGTGTTTTGTTTTTTGTTTTTGGTTCGACTTTGTCACAGACTGATTCTATTTCAAAATACAATTAAAATTTATTACAAGAAAGAAATAAAATGGGGGAAGAGGACGTACAATTACAAGTCAGTAATCACATACGTGGATGTTGTGTTAATTGTCAAATTGCTGTCAGTGTTTCTCAAGGCATCCCGTCAGTCTCCATGACAAAGCTCGGCAGAGCAATGCCTGAACTCCCTCCATGCTCTGAGTGGCACCTTTGTCCATCAGTCTGGGCAGACTTTGGGCAGGCCACCTCTCTGCTATCCTGTCTTCACGTGCTCTAACAACACACCCAACCATCCTTCTAGGTGGCCCAGGGACCTCCAGGGGTCAAGAGTGGGTGAAGGGACGCCGGGAGACATGGCAGGCTTAGTTAGCCCACGAAGCATCTCTTAGGCACTGAGTCCCAGCTGAAAAATTAGAACTGTACGCTGTTGGACGGTAGTCACCAGACTTTTTCTATAAACTGCCAGGTGGTAAATATTTTGGGTGTTGTAGGTCATATGGGCTTTGTGGCAACTACTCCCCTCTGCCGTTGTAACAAGAAAGCAGCCATGGACAATAGGCAAATGAATGAGCATGGCTGTGTTCCACTAAAACTTTATTTACGAAAACAGGCAGCAGGCCCTCCGCCCATAGTTTGCTGGCCTTCTGTGAGGGCAGTAGGGAACCATTGCAGGTTCGCAGGACGGAGACTTACACGTCCCTCCACATGTGAAGCTATTACTGCCTCCTCTCTGCATACCTCTCCCACCATTCACTTCAGGGAGGTCTGCTCATCATTCTCAAGGCAAACTTGATATCAGTAAAGCAGCCAGCTACCCAGGCATATATTTAACTCCTTTCTCTCGTGTCTATGCTGCTCCTGGTTTGCTGAACTTGAATCTGTAAACCTATATCTTTCATCAAATTAGGGAAGTGTTTGGTGATTATTTCTTGAAATATTTTTCGGCTCCATTTGCTTTCTTGAGCTCCGGTTGAGTACGTCAGATCTCCTATACTGTCCCGTAGTCCCTGCTCATCTGACTTTCAGTCATTTTATTTTCTGTTCTTCAGATTGGATACTTTCTAGTGATCTGTTTTCAGATTCCCTGACGCTTTCTTTTCTGTCATCTTTGATCTGCTGTTAAGCTCACTGTCGATGAGGAGTTAAGGCCAGCCCTAACTTGAGGTGGACACCACAGTGTGGCCACAGGGTCTCTATTAGTAAAGAAAAAGGGGAGAGTAGGTGTGAGTAGATAGCTAGCCATGTCTCCTGGCACCGGTCTCTCCACCTCTATCCTTCCTACACATGTGAAAGAGTTTCTGTTTTTTTCCATATTAGATGATCTCATTTCATTGCTGAATGATTCTCACTGTCCCTCCACACAGCAGTGTCTAGAATTTGTGGCCTCACACAATACGGTCCCCACTTACTTGCCTGGTTTTTCCTTCCTCTCCTCTGATTTGCACACCCCGTTTCCAAGCAGGTCCTACTTCTCTGTCAAGTGTGTCATGCCCCTGTGTGCCCCACGTGGGCTCATTCTGCTCCTTTTATTTGCAGCCCCTTCCTTTCGATCATATAGCCTGTTGGGAACATGTTCCTCTTTCAAGGGTCAACCCAGGAGATCTTTCGTGCCCCCCATATGTTATTTGGTTATTATATACCTACTGTGTGCCAGTAGATGACTAGGACAAACCCAGTCCCTGTCCAATATCCAGCTGCTGAATTCGGTGTTAGCAGATGATGGGAAATGGGATTGGCAAGTAGAACCAGGCTATTAGTAGTGTGTTTGCCATTTCTAAGTAGCTCCTTCAGGGTGTTATTCTCAGCAAAGCATGCCGTTGCAGGAACCATCAGCATCCTGGAAAGGTATAAAGCCTCTTCACTATATATACTCATTTCTTTTTGTTCTTTCAAAACTCTCCAGTATGCTTGGCAGTGATGCTAATAGAGGTATGTCATCAGCATACATTATTTATTAACTTGTTTCTCAATTTTGATTCTGAAAATATCCTGATTTAGTCTAATTGCAATTTCACTGTGTTCCACAGGCAGTGAGTGTTCATACTGGGGGGAGCTGAGACGCGACCCTGTACGATTTCTTTTCCTGCTCACATGCTCTGAAGCTGACCACTTTGCTCTAAGACATGCATGTCATCTCATCACAAGGATTCAACCTGCTTCTGGGGAGAGAAGAGCCTAGGGGGTGGTGTCTGGTAGAAAGCAAAGGAATATCTTCATTCTAGGTGGTGGGAGATATTTTTCTGTATCTACAGCAAGGGCTGCTGCTGGAGCCATTTTATTCCTAAATAATTTAACTATATTCAAAGATAATCTGATGTTATTGTAGGAAACTGTATTTCTAATAAATTCCACTTGATCTGGGTGAATCAATTCAGGCAGCACATAATTGAGTCTGTTAGCAAGGACTTTAGCAAGAATTTTGCAATCAGCGTTAATTAAGAAGATGGGACAATAATTTGTGCATAATTCCGGATCTTTTCCTGGCTTGTGAATCAAAGTAATAAGAGCAGTGCTCTGACTGGTGGTGGGATGGTGTCATTAGGTGCTGATTTATAAGTACTTAGGAAGGTTTAATTTCATTTTGCTTCGAGCAGGGTCTCCCTGCCCCCATGCTCTTTGCTCAGGGTGTGCAGTCGAGATGGCAGAGAGCTTTCCTT
This sequence comes from Rhinolophus hipposideros, assembly GCF_964194185.1. Classification (NCBI taxonomy): domain Eukaryota; kingdom Metazoa; phylum Chordata; class Mammalia; order Chiroptera; family Rhinolophidae; genus Rhinolophus; species Rhinolophus hipposideros. The sequence goes on from NC_138052.1 coordinate 97,708,828, forward strand.
TCTACCCTTGCCTGTCATCGGTGACCTCCTGCTTCCCATTTCTGGTTTTATTCTGTAGCCAAGCACCCTATTCATCCATCCACATTTTTCTTGATACTCTTATTTGAATTATTTGAAGTCAGGGACTCCATGTTATTGATGGTGTGTGGTGTGTGTGTAGTGTGTGTGGATGGTGTGGGGTGTGTATGTGGTGTGTAGTGTGTGTGCGTAGTGTGTGTGGGTGGTGTGTGGTGTGTGGTGTGTATGTGATATGTAGTGTGTGTGTGTGTGTGTGGTGTGTGTGTGTAGTGTGTGTGTAGTGTGTGTGGGTGGTGTGTGCGTATAATATAAAGCCAAAGGGTTGTACACAGCATCAATGGGGACATTTTTCCTGGATCTTCCTTCAACATGTCACAGGGTGGGTAAGCATCGGGAACCCTGGACAACAAGTCAGGAAACACAGCTGGTTTGTACACTGTTCCTAACTGGCTACTGACCAGTGAGGGGACACATGTGAGCCTGAAAGTCCCATCTGTAAAACCGCGGGCATCACGGCACATGGGAAGGGCACTGGATTTCTACCTCCTTCCAGCGGTGCGACCTCGGGGTGAACTCACCCTCTCTGTGCCTCATTTTCCTCAGCCGGGAAGGTGGGAAAGACAGCTGGCCTTGGGAAATGCAGTCCTCACCGTGGAATGATCCTTAGGGCTGGTTCCAGTTCTCACAGGCTCTGGTCTGCGGACCTATTCTCCCTGTCATGACCAGGCTGTGCCCTACCGTATTTCCCTGAAAATAAGACCAGGTCTTATACTAATTTTTGCACCAAAAGACGCATTAGGGTGTATTTTCAGGGGATGTCTTATTTTTTCATGTACAACAATCTACATTTATCAAATACAGTCATGTCATCTTCCTCTGGAACATCATCATAAGGTATTAAATGCGTCGTCTGGCTGACGATCTTAACTGGGGCTTATTTCCGGGGAAACACGGTATCTGGTGCCTTTGAGCTCATGAACCAGTCTCAGCAGCCTTCCAGGTGACGCTTTCCCCGCACACCTGGCCTGGAGCCCGCCATCCCTGTGAAGGCGGGGCCGTCTACACAGACCTCTGTTCAGTGCACCACAGCTGCAAAGGCAGCGGAGTTTTGAGAATCTCCTCCACACACAGGCTGTTGGTCTTAGGACCCTAGTTACTTCAACCTCTAAAGACCCTGAGAAAGTGGCCCGACTGATACCATTATTTTTTTTAAATGGGGAAATGAAGGTTCAGAGATGGACTGACAGGTTCAAGACCACACAGGTAGCTAGTCGTAGCACCCACGCAAGAACCCAGGTCACCTCACTGTGAGCTCCCGATTCCCCTCATGTCTCAGAGCTGCCCGCAAGGCTCACGCTCTTGTCATTGGTTTGGATATGAGTCCTTTGAGGCAAGAGTTGTGCTCGTGTACCTGACATCTGTTTGCTCTGCCCTGGGGCCAGTCCTCTCTGCCAAAGGGGACGGAGCAGTGGCTGTGCCCCGCCACGAATTCACCACGTGCTCAGCGTCTAGCCTGCTGGGGCGCCTGTTGAACGAGAAGTCTTAACGTGCATGCACAGGCCCCTCACGTGTTCACCGGGTTCATTCCCCAGCTATCCGCGCTGCTGGGTGAGATCTCTTAATAAAAGCCCAATTAGTATTTCTTTAACTTGCCTCCAAATGCTCAAATACCGTTACCCCAAACACAACATAATGCCCCTAGTTTTCTATTTCAATCAAGAATTCAAGTAGCATCTTGACTTGTATACGTCAGCAGCAAAATCATGAAATGCTGACATCTTTAATAATAGCAATTAGTAATCAGTTGTTTCTTAAGTAGTTTGATTACACCAGTTACCAAATTGTGCAGTCGATGCATTTGGGGGCAAGAAGGGTCTCCTCCCCCAGAGGTCCTTTCTCCCTCCCTGTGTTCTTGGTGGTTGGTGAACTGATAGGCATTGAAAAGAGGCAAGGACAAATAATGCAACTGTCACAATAGTAAACAGTAGAGATAGACTTGACTTTAGCAGAAAGGAGAATTAGATATTTCTTGCCAGGAAGACTAACCCCAGTAGTGTCTGTGGAAAAGCAGTCTGTGCCCACCCAGCTAACGTTAACAAAGGAGCTTGGCTCACCCATGCCAGACGTGGTACCCAGACTTGGTACCCAGACTTGGAGCTCCTTCTTGGGGCTTCTTGGTAGGCTCTGGATACCAACAAGGGTTAGGCAAGGATCTTGACCTTGAGTAGGTCGTGTTTGACTTTGAAATATTCAGTGGACATAACAATGAGCAAGGCTATGTGTTTCAGTAACTCACGGAGACTGAGGGCTCTATGCTCTCATGGGTGGAGGAGGTGAATGTGCGGTCGGGATGGGCAGGGGGTGGGCTTCCAATGGGGCGAGCCTGTGTGCGGGGGCTGGAAGGACAGGCGGCCTGGGTGAGTTGGGGAGGTGCTCACACAGCCTGGGATTGGGTGTCCTCCTGGTGGGGAGGTTCCAGTTGGGACGGGGAGGGTGGCACAGACGGGAGAGCTGATTATGGGTGAGTGTTGGGGTGCCTCACAGCAGGGGAAGTCCAGAGCTAGGGAGCGATGAGGAGCCTGAGAGGGGGCTGAGTGCTCAGAGCTGTTTCCACGCCCTCCCAAGTCTACCCACAGGAAAGCAGGTGAGTTGCGTCTTTCTGGGAATCCTGGTTGTGGACCGTCCTCCTGCCTCATGCTTGCCGCTGGCTGGCCACGTAGGGACACTGCGTTTCTGCATTTTATCTCATTATCTGCTGCGGCTAAAGTGTTAAGTTCCACAGGGATACCTGAGGGAATTCTCCAGAAAAAGACGTTGACACCATTGTCTCGCCCAGTGCCTTCTTTTCTTTATGCTTGTATTGTGAGGCTGACATGCATGCACTGAAATGTGTAAATTATTATTATTTTTTTCGTTCTATTTGGTGGGAGTAATATGTTCACAGACCAGTGAGCACGGACATTTCACTCTCCTGTGTGTTCATGTTGAGAAGCAGAGAGAATTGTTACTTTCCTTTTTCTTCTTTTTGTAAATTGCCATCTTTTGAACAATACCAAGAATTCTGTCAGCCAGGTTGCCCTCGGGCTGGACCACTTTCCCCTCTCCGTTCGCCAGGACGCTTTTGCCAGCACGACCCTTGGGTCCTGCCTCTCCTGGCCGGGGTAGCCCCTCCCAGCTCTGGCCCCTCACTTGGCCCAGCCCTGTTTTCTTGCGAGTCACATTCCTTCCCCTTCATAACCCTCCTTCCAGGATTTAAGTTCTTTACAGTGTCCATTCCTAACACGGGCTGCATTTCAAGGTGTTGCCCAAAGTTCGGACCACTCTTCAAATGTTCTAATGAGGCCACATGCATATTTGAATCCCAACAGCTCTTGTCCGGAATCAGGGATGTTCCCCAAGGACTCAGTGAGGCCTCGGGCCTATGTGGGCAGAGCTAAGGTCCCAACAAAGGCTCAGGGCTCCAGGGCCCTTGTCCAGATATTAGGAAAACCAAGGCAAAGAAGAAGCAGGAGATGGTTTTTCCCTAAAGTCTAAAGCAACTTGCAAATCCCAGGTGGGAGGCAGCCCAGGGAAGGCACCCAGACCACAGGCAGGAGAGGGACGGTCAGCCCCTGAAGCTCCAATCTCTGCTTTCTCTCTTCATCACATTAGAGCTTCACTCGCTAGTCCCAGTGTCCCATGCATGTCCTTTTGGGTGCACTTCCTGCATGTGTGAGCATGTCTTCCTGCATGTATGTGTGAGCATGTATTTGTGCATGCATGTGTGTGTGAGCATGTGTTCTTGCATGTGTGTATGCATATGAGCGTGTTTTCCTGCATGTGTACATATATGCACGTGAGCATGTGTGTGCATGTGTGAGTGTGCATATATGCATGTGTGCACATGTGTACACGTGCACATACACATACGTGTATTGGGAGGGAGTCTGTCTAGTGGATGGAGAGAAGCCCTGAGCATCCCTGAGGGTCAAGACGTCAAGACTAACACTGTGGAGGGCACATCTGACCAGCTGGATAATAATAGCACAATTCAATGAAAAGTAAATCTCAGGTCAGGGAAAATATTGTCAGCAAATATGACAAAGAGATTATATATATGTTATGTGAAGAAGTCTTACAAAGGGGCGGCTGGATGGCTCAGTTGGTTAGAGCGCGAGCTCTGAACAACAGGGTTGCCATTTTGATTCCCTCATGGGCCAGTGAGCTGCGCCCTCCACAACTAGGCTGAAGACAATGAGCTGCTGCTGAGTTGCTAGAGGGGCGGCCGGATGGCTCCGTTGGTTAGAACGTGAGCTCTCAACAACAAGGTTGCTGGTGCAATTCCTCCATGGGATGGTGGGCTGCGCCCCCTGCAACTAAAGGCGGCTGGACCTGGAGCTGAGCTGCGCCCTCCACTTCTAAGACTGAAGGACAACAACTTGACTTGGAGCTGATGGGTCCTGGGAAAAACACACTGTTCCCCAATAAAGTCCTGGAGATACACACTGTTCCCCTTCCCCAATAAAATCTTTTTTGAAAAAAAGAAGTCTTACAAAAATGACAAAAAAGATACAAAGAAATGGAGAGGTACTTCCCAAGGACCCAGATAGACAAGTCACCTGTGAAGAGGTCTACGTGAAAAAACAAAACCCCGTGGACAAGACTTTGTCGTGAGCAGTCCAGGAAGGAATGATGAGCAGGCAGCAGAGAGGACGACCAGGACACACTTATTAAACTGGCGATTTAAAGACGAGTGTAGTGAGACACTGGCACTCATTGTCAGAATAAAAGTCCTTTCAGAAAACAATTTGGAGAACTTTCTATCCCGGTTCAGATATACAGCTCCCAGGAATTCATCCTGAGGACATGACCCAAATAAGATAAAAGCCCTGTGCATGCTAATAAAGATGATAATCACGGCATTACTGATCGTGGCCGCACAGGCAGCAAAGGGTTCCCTCTTGTAGAAATTTGGTTGAAGTGTTTTGTGGTCAGTCACCTCAACAGGTGATTGAAATTCCGACAGCAACATGTAACTTACTCTACATGTATTAACTTGTCGGAGCAGGACACCAAATTCTATCTAGGACCTGGGTGTAAGGAGGGGTCGTTTACACATGCAAACGGGCTAGCTGGGAAAAATGCGGAGAAATCCAGCCACACTGTGCTAGGATGGTGGTACCATGGATTGATTTTTCTCTTTTAAATTTTTTGTGTCGCACTCTAATTGTTGCCTACGCGACATACACAGTATATACAGCATGTGTGCGTACAGATACAAGCATCAGAGTCCAGCACATAGCGTTCTCCTTTTCAGCCAGAGGCAGTGCTCTCACCCCCCGCAGTGGCCCACTGGTCACACACACACGCGCATGCACACACGCCATGGGTGTTTAGTTTCAAACACAGCAGATTCATCCTGGCTGGTTACCTAGGAGCACCGCGGGGGGCAGCTGCGCTGAGGGGTCTTTCATCCAATCGTCGTTTGCCAGTTCGATCACAGCGTCCACGTACCTGACTTCGGTGCAGAGCAGGTTGCTGACTCTCTCCTCATCCTTGGCGTCCAGGGCGGACTTTAATCTGGTCACTAAGTCTGAGCTGAGGGGGTAGTCGGGACAGCGGTCAGAGCCGGACATCGCGACGCTGTGTGTGTGTTGACCAGACTTTTCTTCTCAACTGAGTCCAACGTTAGCAGCTGTGCCCTAGGGTGGTGTGGGTGTTGCTATAAATAGAAGAAACAGGGCTAGTGTTACAGCCAGTGGGGAGGGCCACCTGCCAGCAGCCCTCCCCACCCCCTGCTTCACAGGAGATGGGAGTTAACCTCCCCTGAGGCCTCAGTTAGGGATTTTTCTAGTGATTGGGCAGAAGATGTGCTTGTGGTAGGGGATGGGGAGGAAGGGGGGACAATATGTAACAGAAAGCTCTCAGACATGCTGTTGAACAATGTCCTCGAATCAAACGTGAGACTCTGCCCTGAAACTTGAAAAGCCTCTTCCTGAGACTGGGCTTGGAGCCTCTGTTCTGTTGAAAGGAACATTTTGTGACGTTCTACAGGACACACTTCTTCGTTTCATCTAAAAAGGGAGACTGGCTGACTGTAAATTGGACATGTTTTGAACTGAACGGAATGGAGTGGAATCTTTGGTTTCCAAATCTAGAGATGGACCGGCTAGTCCCAAGGAGACAAAAGCATCACATAAGTGAACAAGGAAAAGCAACCTAAGTGTTCGTGGCAGCTTCCGCACCCCTTAGGGCTGGTAAACTCTGCTTAAAGCACATGATTCCGCCACCCATGGGAGTGGAAACACCTCACGTTGCTTTCTGTGCATTCCTGGGGGGTGGGAGGGCTTTTTTCCTCATGATCTCTGTCTCTGGTGCCCCTGGACTTCCCACGGCAACCTGGGCCCAGAACACAGCTGCTCCAGCAGTTAGCCTGTGTTTGACCAGCTGAGGGGCCCAGGCTGTGCCATATAGCTTTTAAAAAATTCACTAGTTTTTTGATTTTTTTTGAATGGAAATATGAGGTGTGATCAAACAATGCAGTGAATGTTTAAATAAAAAAAATTTATAATCGTAAAAGACACATTGCCATTAATCCCCCTCAAAATACTCCCCCTCGCTTAGAACACACTTTCCCATCGTTCTTGCCACTTTCTGAAGCAGTTCTGGAAGTCCTGTTTTGTGAGTGTCTTTAGGTGCGCTGTCATGGCTGCCTCGATGTCCTGAATCATTTTGACTTTGGGGAAGAGCCAGAAGTCACACGGTGCCAGAGCCACTGAATAGGTGGATAAGGACACATCGTAATGTTTTTATTTGACAGAAATTGCCATAACGGAAGCGATGTGTGACACGGAGCGTTGTCCTGATGGAGGATGGTTTACGGCACACTTTAAAACACACCTACTCTCAACCGTAGCTCACACCCGACTGACTGCACCGAACAAGTTGAAGCTTGTCCCACACTGTTACTAAGGTTCTATGCCCCAGTTCTGATGTTGAAGATCCCTGCCTTTCCGTGGGATGGCACTCGGCAGCAGCATTCACCGTATTTTATGATCACAACAGAAAGATTCGTTGTCACACATCGCTTCTGGTACGGCAATTTCTGTCAAATAAAAACATTATGGTGTCCTCATCTGCCTTATTCACTGGATGTAGCACTGTGAGACTTCTGGCTCGTCCCCAAAGTGAAAATGACCACGAAAGGTAAATGTTTTGAATTGATTCAGGACATCGAGGGACCCACGACAGCACAACTAAAGGCACTCACGAAAGAGGACGTCCAGAAGTGCTTCAGAAAGTGGCAAGAACGGTGGGATAAGTGTGTTCTAAGAGAGGGGGAGTATTTTGAGAGGCCTTAATGGCAATGTGTCTTTTATGACAATACGTTTTTTAAATTTAAACATTCACTATATTGTTTGCTCACACCGCGTGTATTTGCCAAGTGCCGCGGTGTTAGGTGAAGGTGTGCACCGTGCTGACCTGATGCATTTATACGTCGCAATATGGTTGCCATTGTCGTGTTAGCTCACGCCTCTGTCACCTCACTCGACTGTCATTTCTTTTTTTGTGGTGGGAATAATTACGATCTGGTATCTTACCAAGTTTAGTGTTTCTAACACAACACTGTCCATAATTACTATGCGGTGCATTATATTTCAGCACTTGTTTGTCTACGAGGTGCATGTTTTGCCCTTAAACCACACCTCTCCTAGTCCCTGAGGAGCTTTTATGCAGCCTTCTCCACCTTGCACCCCATCTTACCACCTGTTCCCTGTCTCACTTTCTCTCGTCTCCTCTTGTCATGGTTCATTTTATGTGTCAGCTTAGGTAGGCCATGGTGCCCAGATAGTTGGTCAAACATTATTCCGGATGTTCCTGCAAAGGTGTTTTTTCTTTTGGATGGAACTAATGCCGAAGTCGGTGGACTTTGAGTAAAGCAGATTACCCTTCGTAATGTAGGTGGGCCTCGTCCAATCAGTTGAAGGCCTGAGTAGGACAAAGACTGATGTCCTCTGAGCAAGAGGGAGTGCTGCCAGCAGATGGCCTTTGGACTCGAACTGCAACTTTTTCTGGGTCTCCAGCCTGCTGGGCTTCCCCGCTAATTTTGGACTTGCCAGTCTCTGTAATTGCATGAGCCAATTCCTTAAAATAAATCTCTCTCATGCACACACACACACACACACACACACACACACACACTTTCTGTTGGTTCTGTGTCTCTGGAGAACGCTGACTGACATGGCCTCCTCTCAGCTCCCATGTATGACTTTGCAGGTTCTGTTCCAGGTACTGACACTTTTCCCAACACGCGTGGCATCTGCATTCAAGCAGCCAGCCCTGGGTTCCCGTCCAGTGTCCGCTGTCCTCTCTTCCACCTAACAGAGCCTGCGTTTTCTTTGCTGTGACTCTGCCTGGCCCCTGGTGATGAATCTTGTTGACGGAGGTCAGTCTCATTAGTCCTGTCTCCTTTGCCAGCTCCTCAATGTGTCAGACTCACTGGCAACCAGTTCTGGTCAAGTAGTGGCTGGCACCTCCTTTTCCTTTCTTCTTTCCTTGGACACAGACAGGATGTGTGGAGCTGTGGCAGCCATATTCCAGCCATGAGGTGACAGACAGATGAACGGCCAACATACGAAGGAGACTGGGACAGAAAGAGGGGGAGAGATGGTGCTGCGATGGCTCCTCTTTGTCCCTGCTCTGGGCTGCCAACCCCCAGGCTTCTTGTCTTTATTCCTGCAGCACTGTCCCTGTGTTTTCTGTGACTTGCAGCTGAAAGTTGATATAGGTAGTGTGTTCCCTCTGCCTTGAAAACCATGGAAATGTCCTGGCTTCAGTCTAAAGAGAGACAGCAGCAATGGCCCAGCCTGTGGTAAAGACCATGAGTTAATTCCCCCCATGTTTTCTATTCTTTGGTTACTGGACTCCTGCTTTCCATGATAAGCCCTCACAGGTGCTGCCAGGACAGCAGCCAATCCCAGACACCCCGAGTCAAGAGCAGGGCCATCAGCAAGCAGGCAGCCAGGGCCACATGGGACTGAAAAGAAACCCTGACAGAGACATTCTTGGAATTACTGGCAACGGGCTCCCCCAGGAAGGGAGATGTGAGCTCAGTGGGTCAGTCTTCAGTTCGGAGGTGTGAGCGGTGTGCTGACAGTGTCGTCGGCCCCTCGTCCTTTCTTCGGCCAAAGAATTAGGAGTTTTGAAAGAAAATTTGGAACCCGAATTCCCAAGCGCAGAGACTTTGCAGCGCCAGATGCCTTACATCAGAAAGACACGTGACAGCAGCACATTTGTGTAAATAGAAAAAGAGGGAGGGTAGTGGCCACAGGACAATTATCGGAATCTGGGTAAGGTAATGTAAAGACATAAACCGAGAATGATTAGAGATTGCTATCAGACTTCAAATCAGAAGGGAGGTAAGACGAAGCAGTTGGTAGGCAGATAATAAGATGACAAAGCCTCAGAATACGGCCCTCGCTGGTCTTAATTACGGGGCTGTCTGCTGGGTGTTCAATCAGAGGCACATACTCTATGCTAATGATTCTGGCTAATTTTGTTACAATGTAATTCTTTATCAACCCCGCTATGTATAAATTAGGAATTTAAATGTAACTAACACAAATTATATTGAAGGCAACATGAATATTTTTTATTTCGGTGTGACACCTTCTAATCTCTATTTCTTTACCTTTCTTTTTCGATTATTAGCTCATGTGACCCCTGCCCCGCCCCCCTCTCCCCCCCCCAGTCTCAGCCACAGGCTGAACTATATCACCCGAGGAGGAAGGAAACCAGCACCAGTGTTTCCCCCCTAACTTCTTGGAAATCTTATATTTGACTTTTTCCTTCTGTGACCGACCTTGCCTCTATCTAAGCAATCAGTGGAGACAGAGCCGGCTTTCTCCGAATCAGATAGAGGTCGGTCCCTTCATTGTTCTACCTTAATTTTCAAATAATCCTCGGAAGGCACCATCATTCACATATTTTCAGTGATATATTGTATGTGACTTACGTCAAGTTATGTTTACAAATGTGTTTAGATGAGGACTAATAGCACAGATCCTCACAGAGAAGCCTAAATATTTTCTAGAATTTTCAGTGTCACACGGTCTGTCTTCAGTGAGGTCAGGCTGGTGTAAAAGTTTGGTGTAGCTGTGCAGAGCCCACAGGCAGGCCTTCAGAGACTGCCAATTGGAACAGTTTCTCCATCAGTGCTCAGGCTTGTGAACTATTTTGCAGGAAAATAACTGCCTGAACGGGTACAGTGTGGGTCTAGCTTAGTCTCAGCACCGTGTCAGGACTTAACATCAGCGAGTCAGTCACAGTCTGGGAGAAATGGTCGGTCCTAAATACTCAGACCCCGTTCTGACTTCAGGGTAAGGGACATGCCCTGTACATATCCAGATAAACTCAAAGTAACCGTGGCATGGTTCCAGGAAATGCATCTGCTCCTGAGACCATTTCTTCTTTGAGCCTGAAATGCCCCTGTGTTTCCTGAGGTCCTGGAGAGCTGCTCCTTCAACGCAGGCTCCTGGTCAGTCGGCCCCTGGGCACTCTTGGCTCATGTCTCTCTTCCAAATCCAGCTGCGCACCTACCAGGTTGGTGTTCCATGGTGGCTACCTTCCCAGGCCTCGGCGCTTCCATCATCTCTCCCCCCACTCCTGTCTCCGTTACTGTTGTCTGATTTGCGGCTCACCTGGCTCCCAGCTCCAGCAACACACTTGTCTCTCTGTGGTCAGTAGCTCTCCAGTTTGGCTGAAGATTTCCCTAAATTCCTTTTTAAAGCATCTCTCATACATGTCCAGCTTGACGGTTATCACCAAGACATTTGTGTGACTGTATTTACCGTTGTGCGGAGGGACTGGCTTGCCCAACAACCAGCCGGGCTGCGGGAGGCCACTTTGTAAAGTGGCATTGTTCTGTGGCCTTAGCGGGCGACTCTTTGTGCACTGAGAAAACAGGGCCCCTTTCATTTCCTTTGTGTTGTAGAAGGCTTGAAGCAACGTGATGGGATGTGGGCACAAACTGGGTGTGATGAAAGCCGTTCCTGCTCTTGTACTGTCTTTTCTTCTCTGTAGGGACATGCTTTAGGATGGCACAAAGATGGAGTTGTATGATTGGAGATGTGGACGTTTTCCATTCATATAACCATCAAAGACAAAATGACAAACAAATGAGTTTCAGTCACTAAGCACTTTTCGAGCCCTGGAATATACCAAGCTCTTCTCAGTGTGCTGAAAATATAGGACCACATGCTACAGGCTGATTCTGTCTTCCGTAATACACACAGCAGTCTTCTGCAGGTGTTGCCTGTACAAACTTGTTCCTTCTCAACGATCCTGCGGGGCAGGTGCTGTTGTGATCACTGATGGTGGAACAGTTCGCTCCAGGTCACACCGCTGCCAAGAGGCGGAGCGAAGATAGAAAGGGGGCGGTCCGTGCTCGTCAGAACTGGGTGGTCCTGTTCCTCTGCTGTCCAAACCCTCATGGCCCGCTTCGGCTCTCTCACAATCGGTGTTTTCCTCTTCCTTCCTTTCTGCTATTTGGGTCTTTTTTGAGATGCATTATTGTGATACAAGATGGAGGCAGGGTGGGAGGGAAGAAAAAAGGTCTAAGGTAAGGACCAGGGGTGTTTGGGAGACAAGGCTGGGAGCAGCTGTCATGAGTGTGGGAATTAGATAAAGAAAGAGCGGCAACTACTTTGAAACAGTCTTCGGCAGCTAGATGGTGTCCCCTAATCAAGACGCTGTGTGGAGGCTGGACCACCAGGGTCACAGCTTTTTAAGAGTTATACAGCTAATTACGGGCAGTCCTGCAGTCGATTGGGGTGATAGTAAAGCATCCAGAAAGCCCAGTGATGTAAGGGGACAAGCTTGCCTTCTGAGAATTCAAGTTAAAACCAACCTGAAGGATCAAAGTAGATTGTACAAAGTCACTTCAAGGATGCCGAAGAAAGTCTGAGACAGTAATCTGCTTTCAAATTTGTAACTCCTCCCGTCTCAGATAATCATGGCAATAAAGGAAAAGGAGAAAAATAGAGAAAGTCTGTGTCAGTGGTTGAACCGAGGGCAGAGCACATCACTGACAGAAATCTTGAGGAATTTTTGTGAGAACTAGAGCTGTTTGATTGAGAAAGGGCTGACCAGGTCACGGTAGGTGTGGGCAGAAGGAAGCACAGAGGGGTCCTAGGGGCCTGTGGGGCAGATCCTGCCTCATCAGCAGGTTTGGGAAGGGGCTCTGAGACTCCCAGTGCTCCCAGAAGAGCAGCATCGTATGTCACACTCCACTCCTGATGCCCGGCACACACAGGCAGGGACAGCAGTGGCCTCCCAGGAGGACAGTCATGCTTGTTTCAGGAAGGGGCATCACAATCAGTCCTCTTGGATGGTCATGTATTAAAAAGCAAAACCAAACAAATCAATGAACAAACAAAAAACTTGGGAGAGGACTTCCACTCCAGTGATGAAGCTCCTGGCCATCTCTGTAGCTAATTCTTTCCATTTTCTACCCTTCCGTTATAGGAAAGTAAAATGTCTGTAATGTTAAACTCCATTCTCTTCTCTTAGTGTCGGTCTAAAAACATTTGGCCACAGACACACACAACCTGTAATCCTCTGAGATGACCCCAATGACCCCACGCCCTGATGTTCACACCTGTGTAATGTCCTCTCCTCGAGAGTGGGCTTTGGGACTTGCTTCTAACAGATATGGTACAGCAGAGGTGAGGGATTGTCACCTTGGAGAGTAGGTTATAAAAAGACTGCAGCTGCTATCTTGGGTGCTTTCTTTTGTTCTCTTTCGCATTGTGCACCCTGGGGGAAGCCAGCTGCCATGTTGTGAGGCAGCCCTGTGGAGTGACCCACATGAGAGAACCTGAAAGTGGACATTCTGAGGCTGTGGACGCTCACAGAGGGGGCTTGACTGTGGAACCGTCAGCCCTAGTGGAGTCTTGAGCTAACGGAGATAATCCTTATGAGAGACTTTAAGCTAGAACCACCCGCCTACGCTATGCCTGGATTCCTGATCCACAGACACTGAAAAATTACAAATGTCTCTTATTTTAAGCCATTAGATTTTGGGGGTAGTTTGTGATGCCACAATACGTAATTAATATACCATCTGAACTACCATTTTAAGAAAGCTGTAAACCTCATCGTTTTCTCTCTCCTTCCACACTCAGGGAAAAGCAAACAGTGAACTCTGATTCAGTACTGCAAAGAATGAATTATTTTGAGTCATTGGAGCCCATGTCCTTTTATGAGAGAGTTGCTGCAAGAAATGAGAAAATGTGAGAAAATCCCCAATTCACATTACCACTGAGAATCTAGATGGACATTATAGTCATGACAAAGGAATGATCGAAGATCCAGAAAGCTTGCTCTGAGATGGAAACTCTTATTTCAGATTTCAAAATGAAATTGATGCAGTGATTGGAGATTGGGGAAATCAACTCAGGGAAAGATCAGACAGAGACATTTTCTCGTACTCAGCGTGTAAAAGGGACAAAAAGATACGTATAAAGGAAAGTAACATTGAAGACAGATTAAGGAAATTCATTATGTTGTAGGAGAAACAAGACACAGAGAATATACTAAATAAAGAAATAATACAAAGTTAGTTTGGCTGTGGACTGAATTGTGTCCCCATCCCCCCAATCCACATGTTGAAGTCCTGACCCCATGTGACTGAAATTGGAGATGGGGTCTTTGTAAAGGTTGAATGAGGGCATAGAGATGGGGGTACTGAACTGATAAAACAGGTGTCTTTATAAAAGAGGAAGACACGCGAAAGTTCTCTCTCCCCAGATGCAAAGAGGAAAGGCCACGTGAGGACACGCAAGATCAAGGCCGCCTATAATTCAAGGGAGAGGCCTCAGAATGGAACCTGCCCTGCTGGCACCTTGATCCTGGACTTCCAGCTTCCAGAAGAGTGAGAAATAAAATTCTTTTGTTTAAGCCCCTCATTCTATGCTCTTTTGTTATAGCAGTTCCAGCAGACTCAGGATGACTTCCTTGAGTGAAAGAATGTCTTGTCTCCAAATTAAAAACTCCCTTTTCCCACGTTCAGAAATCAAAGTTTGTCTTTAAATTTAGTGTATCCTTCAGGAGATCTATGAAAAGATATAAACATCCCTGAATATACTTTGATGACATTTTGGTATTTCAAGGATAAAGGAACAACTCTTAAAGTTGACGTTAGAAAAACCAGATTACGTCATTAGTAGCAGATTTCTTCATAACCAAAGTGGCACAAGGTAACAGAGAAATGTTTGCAAAGTTTTGAGGGGAAAGGATTGTAACGGGAGAACTCCATTCTTAGCCAGTCTAATAATGGCCATGTGTGGGGCATCGGAAAGAGACCTTCTGTCATGCAAGGACTCAGAAGGTTTCTTGTACATATCATCTCCTGAGAGAAATTATTTTAAGAATTATTTCAGTTCATTGAGTAAAAATGAAAATTAAGCACTCAAGAATAGAGGTGTGGTTAAAGAAAAGCTGGTAAAAACAATGGTAAACAATGAAAACTACAGTAGAAAAGGAAGTGCAGTGGGAAAGCTGTAGCCATGGAGAGAAATGTCCCACAGTTACTGGCACAAGTGCTTGAACCTCTCAAACATAGTGGTGACTAAACAGAAGCTACCCAACAGCAAAGAATAAATTCCGTATGTCACCATTTACGTAAAGATTAAAGAGCAGGCAAGAGCAAACTATCGTGATCGAAGTCAGGACAGTGATTGCATTTCAGGACAGAGAGTACCTGGGAAGGGATGTGAGGGGACCTTCAGGTAGCGTTTTACTTCTTGAGCTGGTTGGTGGTTACAGGGCTGTATGTGATAATTCATTGAGTAGTTACTTTGTGTGTGTGAGAACTTTTCTGTATGCATATCGTACTTCATAATATAAAAAAGATAAAAATAGACAATCTTAAAGAAAAAAAGCAGCAGAATAGATACTAGACAAATATTCAAAGGAGCTTTTGTTGAGAGCTTTTTCCTACTTTGAAACAAAGAAAAAGATTGGGGTTGGGGGTGAAAGGGAACAGGACTTGACATTGTGAATGCCAGGAAGCTCCATGGGGACTGACTTAGGGCTGAAGTGTCCCTTAGCTCACCTGCTAGACCCCATATGTCAAAGGTCAACCTACAGTCCAAGGAGCATCTGGCTTGGTGACATTTGGTGTCCCAGAATTGTCCAATCCTTCTCCTCTCCCTCTTCTTGATTAAAGCCTTGTGGGAACCTCACTCTTAGTGGTCTGGGTCCTCAAAAGCCCACTGAAAAGAGAACCCCTACAAGTCAATTAGAAAAATGTAGGCAGCCCAGCAGAAAAACGGGAAAGACACTTGTAGTGAGGTACAGGTATGAAGAAAAACACGTCTTGACTGAGATAAGACTGGACAGAAACGAGCTGGAATGTGCTGTGCATTGTAGATGTGTTGCGCACTAGTCTATAATAAATAAACAGCTGTAGTAGATACATACTGCACTTTGTAGTATGGAAATCAAGAACACACAATCTTTTCAAATGTCCGTGCAACGTTTATTGTTGCATGGACATTTGTTCATATCCTAGGCCATACAGAAAATATTAGTACATTTTTTCGGAAATGTAGTTATGTTTTCTACCTGCAAATGAGTCAAATGAAAATATAACAATATCTATAGATAAGCAAAATCATAGAAGCTCTTGGATATCGAAAACAAATAAACAAAAGCACTTTTTATTAATAACTCATAGGTTAGAGGAGAAATAAAATCAGTGATCAGAAATTATTTCAAATGAATGTCAATGAAGGCACTAAATAACAGAGTTATGGGAGGTGGACAAAGTTATTTTCAGAAGAAAATTCATGACCTTCAATCCTTTTGTTATGAACTCAGAAAGGAAAGAAACAAAGGAACTGAACATTGACCTCAAAAAACAGAGAAAGTAATATAAACATAAAACGAAGAAAGCATGAAAATAGAGCTAATAAAGTTAGAACATAACAAAATAGAACAATAGAAAAATAGCCAAGGTGAGTTAAAAACTCAATGATATTTTGAAAAAAAGGAAAACTCTAGCAAGATCAATAAAAAAACCAAGATATTAAGCACAAACACTTATCCTCGGGGAAAAAGGAGCTATACCTAGATAGAGAATGGAATTTTAAATCTTTCAGAAAATATATTTTAATTCATCTGAAAATCTTAATGAAATGGGTAATTTTTCAGGAAAAAAACCTCAAAAACTAAATAATGAAGGCGTAGAAAACCATAATATATCAATTTTGTCAATGAAACCAGAATACTCTGCCCAAGAAATATTCACAAAAAGCCAAAATAAAATACAACAAGCATAACAGCAATCATAGCAATAAAAAAAAACAAAGCTAGACCAACATCAATTGTAAACAAAATTGCAAGAATCTTATGTAAAATATCAACAAATCAAACCCAGCAATGCGTTGAAAGAATCAAACATGGTCCAATAGAGTTTATTATAGGATTACACATTTGTTCGGCTTTAAAAATCTACTAATATATTTTATCTCATAATATGTCCAAGAAGAAAACAATATGATCCTCTTAATAGATGCTAAAATAATATTTTATAACATCCAACATCCATTTCTTATTAAAACTTCTAGGAGGCTAGAACAAAAGAATGGTTTCTTACATGATAGAGATTGTCTTTCTAAAAGTAACAACCAACCTCATGTTTAATGCTGAAACAGATATCTTTGCTATGGGCAAACACAAAACAGGCAAGCTGACTATTACCACTTCTTCCCTGTTTCAGTTTGGAATCAACTGAGAGGAGGAATCAGACAGATGGGGCTCAAAATGTCAGCTTCATGACTGAGAAAGTCAGCTGAGGAAGGTGGCTTAGGATCAGAAGCCACAGGAGCTTGGTAACAATCCTTGAATTCTGAGCTCTGACCCACCCACACCCAGCTACGACTGACCCTTCTCAGGAAGCAGAGAAACCAAAGGATACCCTCTCCTCAGAGAGGCAGACCCAAAACGAATCCAGAAGGGGCTAAGCCAAGCAAGCAAATGCTCTCTCCAGAGATACCTACCAGGAAAGTGCTCCCGAGGAGAAAGACATGACATTAGAAGGAGGCCAGAAGCATCACAGAAGTTTTTGCATATGGAGGCATGAGGCCAAGGAGACTGCTGACCGTGTTCTACACTCTTCGAGAAGTTTCAGCCAGCATAAAGTCAGGAAAAGAAATAAGAACAAGAAATCACTTTAAAAAAATCAAAATGGTCAACCATTATTATCTGCAGACGATACAGCTATAAGATCCAAGTGAGTCAACTGAAAAAATATTGGCTAGAACCTATGGAAATGTTCTAGCTTATTGCCCTTCCAAATTAGCAAAATTAATAGTTTTTCTATATACCGGCAAAGTTACGAAACTGGGCCAGGTGGAGAGGAGAGAAACCTGGAAAAATAAGTTCACAACAATGTTCAGGAAATTCAATAAAAGAAGACTGTTGAGATAAGAAGACTGAAGTCTGCCTTAGCAGGTGGCAAAATACGTGACTGAGCTACACTAGTTCTTAGTGTGGTAGCAGCCAAAGAGTCTGTGGGAGATCAGTGGGAGAGAATAGAAAGTTAAGAAACACAAACAGTAAACATGAGGTCTGACAATTAAGTTTGCAAACTTGTTGCACCAATGTCACTAACTTTATTTTTTTTTCAAGGAGGGCACAGCTCACAGTGGCCCATGTGGGGATCGAACTGGCAACCTTGGTGTTATGAGCATTGCACTATAACCAACTGAGCTAACTGGCCACCCTTGCTAAACTTTTTTGATATCAGAGGGATTATTCATTATGAATTTGTATCAACTGGACAAACAGTTAACCAAGTTTACTATTTGGAAGTGCTGAAAAGCTTATGTGAAAAAGTTAGACGACCTGAACTTTTCACCAATTCATGGCTCTTGCATCACGACAATGCACCAGCTCACAGGGCACTGTCTGTGAGGGAGTGTTTAGCCAGTAAACAAATCACTGTATTGGAACACCCTCCCTACTCACCTGATCCGGCCCCCAATGACTTCTTTCTTTATCTGAAGATAAAGGAAATATTGAAAGGAAGACATTTTGATGATGTTCAGGAAATCAAGGGTAATACAACGACAACTCTATGGCCATTCCAGGAAAAGAGTTCCAAAATTGCTTTGAAGGGTGGACTAGGTGCTGGCATCGGTGCATAGCTTCTCAAGGGGAGTACTTCAAAGGTGACTGTAGTGATATTCAGCAATGAGGTATGTACCCTGTTTCCCCGAAAATAAGATCTAGCCGGACAATCAGCTCTAATGCGTCTTTTGGAGCAAAAATTAATATAAGACCAGATCTTATATAATATAATATAAGATATTATTATTATAAGATATAATATAAGATATTAATATTATAAGATAATATATTATATAAGATTCGGTATTATATTGTACCCAGTATTATGTTATATTATGTTATATTATATTATATTACATTATGTTGCATTATATTATATTAAGACCTGGTTGTATAGTAAAATAAGACCGGGTCTTATATTAATTTTTGCTCCAAAAGATGCATTAGAGCTGATTGTCTGGCTAGATCTTATTTTTGGGGAAACAAGTTAGCACTTTTTCTAGGATGAGTTTGTGAATGTAATTGTCTTACCTCGTACGTTTAGATTATGAAGTTGTGCCATTGGAGTCACCAGGAATGACAGGATTTTCAATAAATTGAGTTGGGATAACTGTAAAAATAAAAGTTTGTCATACTTTGCACCAAAAGAAGTCCCAGGTGATTAAAAATGTTAAACAATGAAAATGAAATCATATAACCACATATTTTATTACCTTGGGGTGAAGAAGGGCTCCCTGAATTAAAACAAAGATGAAATCTAGAAGATTGATTAGCCCAAGCAAGCAATTTTAAACTTCTAAATATCAAAATGCCCTAAAAACAAATGGTCAGAACACTTGTGAGAAATATGACAGGATCCAACCTTCACATGTGAAGGGCTTCCTAATACTTAATAAGCACAACTCCAAGTGTCCAGGGACAAAAGGGACCAGGGACATTTACAGCCATTTCACAAAGAAAAAGTTCAAATGCCAATAAGTCTCTGAAAGTAATGCTGAACTTCACTGATATTCAGAGAAAATGCAAATTAAAACAAGATATTAAATTGACAAAGCTTTAAAAATGTGTGTGTGTGTGTGTGTGTGTGTGTGTGTGTGTGTGTTGAGGTGACTCCAGGGAAAGGTGCATTTTCATGCACTTCTGGCGGGTGTAACATTTCTGGAAGTCAGGGTTTTATTTTTGGTAAAGTATATATGAAATTATGCTTAAAGAAAGATTGGAAGGATGAATTCCAAATTTAACAGTGGTTATCTCTAAACGGGTATATTTAAAAACCTGTATTGTCTCAGTTTTCTACAATAAAAGGATTACTTGAGTAATCATGCTGAAAAAGCTATTTTTTTTTAAAAGAATACATATGTGAGAATAGTTCAGAAAAGTTTGAGGAGTGTGTCAAAGAAGGGAACTTCCCCAGAAGGTACAGAGCGACAGTGATCGGAAGTGTGGTATGGATGTGGGAATTACCAATGGAGCAGAGGAGACGGTGGAGAAACGGTTCTCAGCGGACACTGGATCTTAAAATTGTTGAAGCTGAAAAGCTGTCATTTGGAGGCTTGCGTGTCTTTCTGGAGAGAAATTTTTCTTTGGTGGGGCACTGCTTGATAACCCCTATAAATTGGAAACAACCCAAATATCCAACTACAGGGAACTGCTAACTAAAGGACGGCACACGGATTCAGCGGAGTTCTATCTGCATAGCCCGACAAATCTGTGATGGCAGAGTAGTTAATGGCTTGGAGATTTGTCCACAGTTTGCTGTGGAGTGAAAACCTGATTTCAAAACTGAATGCATATTGTGACCCAATATTTATAAAAAAGTATTTGTTTAGAGACTTGAAGGATACATTTTATTTTCTTCTGTTTCTTCTTCTCCCTCCTCCTCCTCCTCCTCCTCCTCCTCCTCCTCCTCCTCCTCCTCCTCCTCCTCCTCCTCCTTCTGTTTTCTAATTAATTTTACTGGGGAATATTAGGGAACAGTGTGTTTCTCCAGAGCCCATCAGCTCCAAGTCGTTGTCCTTCAGTCTAGCTGTGGAGGGCGCAGCTCAGCTCCAAGTCCAGTCGCCGTTTTCAATCTTTAGCTGCAGGGGGCATAGCCCACCATCCCATGTGGGAACCAAACCGGCAACCTTGTTGTTGAGAGCTCGCGCTCTAACCAACTGAGCTATCCGTCCGCCCCTCCAGCAGCTCAGTGGCAGCTCGTTGTCTTCAATCTAGTTGTGGAGGGTGCAGCTCACTGGCCTATGAGGGAATCGAACCAGCAACTCTATTAAGAGCTCCCCCTCTATCCAACTGAGCCATTTGGCCTCCCCTATTCTGTTTATTTATCTGCATTACATTTTTTTCTATAATGAGCGTCTGTTTCTTTTATAAGAGAACACATAATAGATGTAGTTTACATATAGTTTATATAAAAATGGAAAAGTAGAAAGAATGGTTTTGAGGTCAGCGAGTCAGCTCTAAAATGACTGAATGAATCAATACATTCAAGAAAGCGTCAATTAGATGGGGGCTGGTCAGCAAAAGACCAGAGAGGCTAAATGCTAATAGATGCCTCCTGATACTGCCCAGGGGAGACGACCTCTGACCTCCGGACAAATGGTAGAGACCCACGGGCAAAACCATCTATTTTGTGAGATAGAAGCTTGATAGAGCACGCACCTTGCCAGGTGCATGAGACATTTGAATCATCTCACCAGCTCTCCAGATTGATTGCATGGAATTGGCTCACGTAATATGGAGGCTGAGAAGTCCCATGGTCAGTTGTCGGCCCCTGGAGACCCAGGAAAGCTGGTGGCATGACTCCAGTCTGAGTCCAAAGGCCTGAGAAGTGGAGACCCAGGAGGAGGACACTGCTGTCCTAGCTTAAGCAGTCTGGCAGAAAAACAAACTCTCCTTTCTCTGCCCTTTGTTCGAGTCAGGCCCTCAACGGATTGGCCGAGGCCCACCCACACCGGCTCAAATGCTAATCTCCTCCAGAAACACCCTCACAGACACACCCAGAAATCATGTTTAACAGATGCTATTTGCTTAATATAATATCTTCACATAAAATGCGCCATCATTGGGATGGACATTGTGGGGACAGAGCCCCAGAGAGCAGTTTCCAGGCTCTCAGCCTCACGTGGAAAGGTGCTGGCTCGGGTAGCAGATGGTCATCAGCTGTGACTAGTTGGCCATCAGCTGTTACCGGTTAGCCATTGGCCACTGATATAACTACTGTGGCTGAGCTGGCACGCACGGACTGCAGTTAGCAAGTGGGGTTAGAGGGCAGAGAAGCGGATGGCAGGTTGTGGATAATGGGGCTCCTGCTCCCTGTGTCTCCAGCACAGCCGCCAGCGAGAATATAGTGGTATGTCTCCCCTATCTATGGCTCCGTGGGTGTTCCCTTTTGGCCTCATCATGTCCTGCGTTCTTATGTGGGGAGCAGGAGCTGAGACCTTGCATGACAGACGTGTAATTGAGTGAGACTGCAGAGATTTGAGCTTCGATTCTAAGAGGTAAACGCTTATATAGAGAGAAATATTGGGAGTATTGTTGAGCAAGGAAATATACGATGGAGCAGAAGGGCTGGTGATTAGAGAGAGTTAGGGGTGTGGCCTCCAGCAGAAGCAGAAACATACCTGATGCTGGAGGGAAAGAGAAGGGCCAGATGCCCGAAGACAGAGGGAAACGTGTCCCAGGGTCCAGAAGAGCGAGGGAGGAAGCCCAGTGGCGTCTTTTGTTTGGGTGAAATAAGAATCAAAGTCATTTGCTGAGAGACGGGGAGAGAAGATTGGGTGGAGAGCTCGAAGGCAGCAGTGAAAATGAGAAATATCTGTTGTGGTTAATGGGAGCGGTAGCTGATTGGAGCAAAGAGGAAATTGGTGGAGAACGCCCAGAGCCTGTCGTTTTAGCAGCACCTACCGGAGGGGAAGCTTCCTGCTCTGAGCCCATCACAGGCCTCACTCTCTGATCTATCGGAGGGTTGAGCAGAGACACGACCTACCTTTCAGTTCCCCTTAATCCGAAGGGATGATGCAGTGAGGCCCTGGGATGGGCGGCCGGGGCCGGTAGAAAAGGTCTCTGGTTCCAGGGCCAAGTAGCTAAGAATCGCGAGTGAGGATGTTGATCAGTGTGGGCAGTGAGGTGGCGGCGGGGAGATGCCTTCTTGTCACCAGACACTTCGTGGGCAGGTGGCTTTGGGCTTGAGTCTTCAGGAAAGGGCAGCATTATGGTCGGTAGACAGGTTCCCTCTCAGAGGAGGGAAGAGAGTGAGCAAAAGGATGTGGAGGGACCACCAGGTGTGTAGGCCAGGCCTGTGGGCGTGGGCGTGGGCGTGGCGTGGGCGTGGGTGTGGTCATGGTCCTGAGTGTGGGTGTGAGCGTGGGCGTGGCGTGGGCGTGGGCATGAGCGTGCGCATGGGCTGGTGCTGTGGAAGGGAAGGTGGGTTGGCATGTAGGGTCCTGATGCCAGGAACTGGCTGTTGATGCCCAACTATTCAATTTTTTTAGAGGAAGCTTGTGGGATGACCAGGTGGCATTTTAGAAAGATTAATTTGGCATAATTTGTAAAAAAAGACGAAGGGGTACCTGGGAATAGGGAGAAGGCTCCAGTGTCACAGACATTGAGGAAGAGTGTTTAATGAGAGTAATGAGTGGCAACACAATGGGATTAAACAATCCATGTGATTATGCGTTTAAACTTCTAATTTTAAATCCAGCACCCTAATTAAGCATAAATTATTTTGCCATTCAAATGTATTCTGGCTTGAAGCTCCCTCTCTGTTGGTGGTGAGAGGGGAGGAGGACGGAGGGGAAGGAACCACAAATCAGAATTCTCTGTAGTTTCCACCGAAGAGTTCTGAAGGCATGCAGCCACCCCAGGGATCTTACCTTCCCAACTGCTCCCCATTTGCCATCCTGACTTCTGCTTCCTTTGAGAAGCTGACATTTTGGATGTGGACTGTGTTCAAGGGCTGTGACTTGTTCTCAGTTTAGCTCCGTCAGTCTTCTTCAAGCCTTCAGCCTGCAAGGGACAGCTGGCGTAGAGCATGGCGGGACAGCATGGAAGGGTTCGGTGGCCTCTGTGCCACAGAGAAGAATCTCCAGTCACCAAAGCCACCGAGGACATATTACAACCAAGGAGGGCGGGGACATCTCCGTGGGTGGTTCCGACTGCCCCACGGGAAAGTCAGGAGGGATCAAAAGAGGGATGACAGAAGGTGGGGCTGTTGGTTTCATATAGATGTGTGAGCAGCACGTGTGTTTGAGGATGTGCTTCCTGTCAGACTGATGGGCCCATGAGGCTGGTGGGCCATGCAGTGGTGATCCCATCGTCTCCCCTGTTCTACCAGCCACATGATGCCATTGTTGGCGGGAGGATTGTGTGTCTGAGAAGAAGAGGGGACTCACTCTCCTGGTCCCTTGCCAGGTGGCCTGGAGTTGCAGGGACCTGGGCCACCCACAGCTGAAGATAACTCTCCCCGAGTGAGAGTCCATTGCCCAGAGTTTGGGACCACCCAAGTGTGGCGGTCAGGGCAGACTAAAGAGTGATCACATTTAACAATCTGCTCAATGCTCTCTGTTCCCATGACTGTAAGAAGGTGGAGAGTGGAGACAGAACACATAATCCCTCCTCCCTAGGCTTTATAATGTGGTTGACAAGGCAACCAGACAACTAGTCATAAATCTAGGGAATGTTTTTCAGACAGTGCGTCAAAGGCAGGGGAGCCAGCACCAAGGGAAGGGAGAGGAGCAGTCACGCAGGTATCAGAGAGAAGAGCATCCCAGGCTAACAGAACAGCAGGTACAAAGGCACAGCAGCGAGGAGCAGGCCAGGCGTGTCCAGGGGACATCTGGGATGCCACTAGGCTGGAGTGCAGTGAGATAGAGAATGAATAGGAGCTAAGCCACAGAGGGGCTTAAGGGTCCTTATGAGGATGCTGGCTCTTCTGCTGGGAGAGATGGGAAGGTATTGGAAGGTCTTCAGCAGAGAGGTGACTCATCTGCCTTAGTTGCTGAGTTCAGGGTGGGCCCCCAGGGACAAGGGTAGAACCAGGGAGATTCTTAAGAAGCCATTGCAGTGATTTGGGTGAGAGCTGATGGCTTGGACCAGGGGGGTGGCAATGGCTGAGATGAGGCAAATTTGGAATGTGAGTATATTCTGAAGACAGAATAGCCAGGATTTCTTGATGGAACAGCTGTGTGAGTGACAGGAAGGGGAGTCGAGGATGACTCGAGGGGTTTCAGATGGAACTGCTAGACGGTAGAGTTTCTCTGTACTAAACTGGGGAAGACTAGGGGTAAAGCAGGAGTTTGATTTGAGACTTGCTGAGTTGCTTATTGGATATCCAAGGAAGGCATGGAGTTGGCCTCTGGGCCAAGCCACCAGCTCTCACCCGAATTACTGCAATAACAGTGTCTCCCTTGTTCTATCCTGGTCCATCTTTAGTCTGAGTAAAAGGTCTGGGGTGGGGGAGATGGGAACTGGGGGTCACCAGCATTTGGATTATATTTGAGACCTTTAGACAGGATATGATCCAGGGAGCGGATGTTAATGGAGAAGAGAGGTTGTCAAGGGTTAGGATCTGGGCCGAGAGGAGCAGGAGGGGGAACAGGGAGACGAGGCTGCCTGGCGGGAAAGCCGCGCTGGGAGTGGTGGGAGAGAGGGGGCTGCCTGCTGACGGACAGCTGTGAGCCCCGGGCTGAGGGGTGTTTCTTGATTTAGCCATGTTACTCTTTGGAGCACTTTGCTGTCTGGAAGCCAGTAAGCTCACCACGAACGTTGCCACTGGACTGAAGCACAAAAGATGGTGCCATTTAGGCAGTTTTCCTCGTGAGGAAGCACCCCTAACCAGTGGAAGTAAATCGGTCAACCTCCCGCTAAAGAAAAAACTACCCTCAAGTGGATATTTAAAAAAAACAAAAAAACAAAAAATGCGACTTAACTTTATTGAGGTATAATTCACATACAATAAAATTCCCTCAATTTAAGAGTACCATTAAGTTTTGACAAATGTATTCAGTCATGTAACCACACCACCATTGAGAGATATTTTTTCATCGCCCAAAACCATAGGCGGAAATGAAAAAGCCCCACCCGCCAGCCCTGTACGATGCCTTAGCAACTTGGGTGGTGTTACTTCTAGGCCACGGGGCCTAAAGCCAGTAGTTGGCTGAAGACAGCTTAGCAGTTCACAAAAATTCTGACTCTAAATCATACAGAAACAAGCGATGGATTTTATCATCTAAATCTTACCCGGATCTGTTCTGGCTTCCCGTCTGCTTCAGGACAGCAGCCTTATTGTAAACAGATGGAGGGCTACGACTTTTGTGAAAGGACGAGGCTGTCTCCTTTGGACTAAGTACACTTCAGACCAGTACAGTTCAAGGAACATAGGTGAGCTGGGGCCGCAGCGTACTGTCTGCCCCAGGTACTCGGCTCTGTTTGTGACTGGCCTGGGCTCTGTCCCCACTAGGAGCCTGGAGAGGGAAAGCTCCTGGCCAGGGGTCCCTAACAAGGGCGGGGCACCCCAGGGGATGGGGGAGGCTTTCTTTGGGACGTTGAGAAATAAATCCACTCAGAGCTCTTCCATGCATTCCCTTGCAGGACACATTCCCACACATTCCCAGCAGTGGGGAGAGGCATGGCAGAGACCACCTCCCACCACTGTCCCCTCATAGAACTGCCTACAGGGGCTTTCTCTCAGCTGTAGCCCCAGGAAGTGGCTGCTGAGCTCAGGCTGGCCAGCAGGGGCCACATGTGTCCTCCTAACCCATAGCCAGCTAACTGGCTGGTTCATGGCTGCCGGGCCCGGGCTCACACCCACACTCAACCCTCAGAACAAAGGCCAGAGGCATTCCCAGTGCAGAGGACAAGCGCTCCATTAAGCTGACAGCTCATGGGCACAGCAGCAGGGAGCACTTAGCCCTGGGCGGCCACAGGTAAGAGGTGGGGGTGTTAATCTCTGGGGTGTGGGGGAGGGGGTGGCTGCAGGGGGACGGTGCCTTTGACTGTGTCAACACCTTCACTGTGACCCGACCTGCTGTGACAAGAGAAGCACAAAGGCCCAAGGCTGGGTGTGGGACAGAGGGCGGTGGCCCGGGTGTGTTCTTCCTGCCGTACTGTGTGCTCTGTTTCCCCAGGGGGGCTGAGATGAAATTATCTCCTGGCTCCATTCTAGCTCAGAAGCTCTCGAGACCCAGACTAAGTCACGCTTAGAACCCCCAGGCAGTGCATCTCCTGTGCCAACAAGACCTGAATTTCCGTCAAGCGCCTGTTCCGAAGCCAGCTTCTCCCTCCCGCTGCTCAGCAGGGCCGGGAGTGATGCCACGTGGAGCTGATGAAGCTGGAACAGCTCCCCGCAGACGGAGAGTCGTCTTTGCATCACGAGGTGACGGTAATCGGTTGCCAGGTTCGCTTTTTCCTGAGGGTTTGGGAAATGAAGACAAGGCTGCTGCTGAGCACACCTGGGTTATTACCTGGAAGACCAGATCAAGGTATCTGAAGGGAAAGAGCCCATTGAAAACTGTGGTAAGATATGCGGAACATGAAAGCTGCCATTTTAACCTTTTTTTCCTTTTAAGTGTGTTTTTCCAGGACCCATGAGCTGTCAGTCAAGTAACTGTTTCCATCTAGTTGTGGAGGGCGCAGCTCACAGTGGCCCATGTGGGGATCGTACTGATGACCTTGATGTTATGAGCACCACACTCTAACCACCGAGCTAATCGGCCGGCCCCCATTTTAACCATTTTTAAGTGCACAGTTCAGGGGCTTTAAGCACATTCACACCGTGCCACCATCACCACCACCGTCCCTAGAACTCTTTTTATTTTGTCAAACTGACACTCTGTCCCCATTAGATACTCACTCGCTGCACCCCTCCCCAGCCCCTGGCTCCTGGCTCCCAGCCCCTGGCTCCCAGCACCTGCTTTCTGTCTCTGTGACTTTGTTTCCTCTACGGGCTCCATATAAGTGGAATCACACAGTATCTGTCCTTTCGTGACTGACTTATTTGACTCAGCATACTGTCCTCAAGCTTCATGCGTGCGATAGCCTTGCAGTCGGGCGTCCTTCCTTTTAAAAATGGAGTAATATCTCACTGTACGTATGGACCACATTTTGTGTATTCCTTCATCCATAGCCGGGCACTTTGGGTTGCTCCCAGCTCTGGGCCACTATGAACATGGGTGTGTCCACGCACAGAGCCCATACCCCCCCGTGGGCCCCTTACCCCGGCTCAGAGGGGCTGCAGAAGTCCTGTTCCCAGGGCTGGGAACAGGATTTAAAGAAAGCAACTTCAGTGTCCTTTCTCAAATACCAGGCATCATCCAGAATGCTGGAACACAGAGCAGAAATGATTGTGGTCGGGAAAACTGTAAGCCAGGAGCTCCTTAATGCCCATTTCTACCCAAAAAGGCTTGTGCAGTAGAGTCAGCACGGGGTGTGAGAATGGGACCACATCCTAACGGACTTTCCAGGACACAGCCACCGATGAACACGCCCATCCCACCTCCTTCAAATACCTACAGATAGGAGCAACCTGTTCATTATACGCAAATATTCTTCTGGAAACTTCAGGAATCTGGCAAACAATTGAGGCTTTGGCTGAAGTGTTTGGATGCTCTTCCTGACAATAATTGGTTAATAAATTCAGCTAAATTGTTATGGCCATTTCTGTGGGTCATTTCATGAGCTTTGGAGGCTTCACATCTCCCTGGCAGGGACGCATGCTGCCTATTTCTCTAAAAACAGCACAGAGATTTTTAGTTCATTAAACTTAGTTAAAAAGAGGGAAAGTGGGCAAAAGATATGAACAGCTTTTTCACCGAAGAGGAGACACAGATGGCAAATAAACACATGAAAAGATGTTCAATATCATGAACCATCAGGGACATGGAAATTAAAATGACATTGAGAAATCACTCCACACCTATCAGAATGGCTAAAACAAGAAATAGTGACAACACCAAATGCTGACGAGGATGCAGAGAAATGATCACTCGTCCGTTGTTGCTGAGAATGTAAAATAGTGCAGCCATGCTGGAAAACACTTTGGCAATTTCTTATAAAAGTGAACATGCAATTTCCATAGACCCAGAAATTTCACTCCTGAACATTTATCCCAGAGAAATGAAAACAGGTTCACGCAAAAACCTGTATGTGAGTAGTCATAGCAGCATTACTTGTAATCATCCCAAACTGAAAATAACCCAGATGTTCTTTACCGGACAAGTGTTCTTTCCCTGTCCACACAAGGGGCACTATTCAACAATGAAAAGGAAGGACATGTGGTACATGTAACAGCTCTGCCCTCTTTCAGATCACGAGTGCCTAAGGGGTGCCTAGAACAGAACTTCTGAAATTTTATGTGCGTGTGAGTCTTATGGGGATGGAATAAACAGCAGATTTGGATTCCGTAGGTCGGGGGTGGGTTCCAGACTCTAATAACGTTTGCAGGGACCAGCTGCACCAGTCTCACCCACTAGTTTGTCAGAAGTGCCAAATCGTGGGTCCCAGTCCTGACCCACTGATGAAGAACTGCAGAGTAACAGGATCCTGATTCAGGGAAATGTCCCACAAGGGGGTGCTGCTCAGGGAAGTGGCAGTGAGGCCTCCGTGGGAGGCCATAGCGGCAGGCGAACATCTCAGTCAGCTGCCGTGTCAGGTCCTGCCAGGAACCCCCGGCTGCCCGGGCAGCTTCTTAACAACCAATCTGGATCATTCATTCTTTCTCCTTTGGGCGACCTTGAGGATCCAGCCCTCCTGCCTCCTTCCTTTCCGCTCTTTGGTGGTCTGTTTTCTGATCGCATAAACACTTCCCCACTCTGCCATGCCCCCCTATGAACTCTTCCTACTTAATAGGTGTCTGTTTTGTGCAGTGAGCCTGCTCCCTCTCTTACTAGCTGTGTCCTCTCTGAAATTCCAGGGACCTCAGGCACAGATCAGGCCTGCAGGGCAGGGTCTGAGGACATTTTATTGACCCCCAAGGCATTCTGGAGGTGACCATGTGACACCAGCATCTGTTTCAGCTGCCAGCACCCCTCCCCTTCACGGAGGTTGGGCCCTGGGCTCTGGGGGTGATGTGCAGGGAGAGAGACCATTTGGCTCATAGAATCTTAGAGAGTTTATTGGCCTAATAATGCCAGCAGGACACCTGGGTGAAAGCACTGTGGTGTCCCCAATTTGTCTCTAAGAAACCAACTTTCAAGAAGATTTATTGGCCCCAATATACGAATATCTCCTCCATTCTCCTGGTTGGGCTCCCTCTTATCATCACGGCAATCTCCATTCCAGGGAGTCACCAAAGCAACCGGGTGAAGGCTTTGAAAATTTAACCCTATTAAAGGGGCCCTGGCTCTCCCTTCCACAGTCAGTGGCAGTCATTAGGACGCAACATTTCCGCACATGTGACTGGATATGGCAGTGAGGATGATTTGATGAGGGTCTCCCAGAATTGGCCAAGGCAAAAAGGAAACCATGGGCAATCACAGAATTCTGTAGCTCTGGGGAAGGCACGTCTCATCCCTCATCCTGGTAAGGAGAGAAGGAGAAGGGGCCAATGTCAAGTTTTCTACTCGTTTTGATTTCTTCCAAATTGACTATTAAGCCTGTCTGGTGAGTATCACACCTCTTAAAACACCTGGTCTTCATAGCCTTAACTCACTAATATTACCTTGTAAACAGAGGTTAAAGTAGGTCACACGCCCCTCGTCACCGCATAACCCTTTTGCTCCACTATTCCAGCTCATACCCCTGTAATAAAGTGGGGACATCTTTAGGAGGGACGGGGTAGTGAGCTTGCATCAGAGCCTTCCCTTGGCCATCAGAAGTGGCAGCGTGGGGAGCCTCTGAAGGCAGACCTCAGCGGCCCAGAAAGTCTCCACCAAGTCTTGCTGTCCCGATGCGGCTCCTACTTCCCTTGACCAGCTTCTAGGAAGGCAGATGTTTTTGACAGGCATCCTCCATGACCCAGGAGATCCTGCCCTAAAGCCCACAGCCCTGCGGAGTGTGGCTTTCACTCCCCACTCTACTTTCTGTGTGCACTAAACTTTGCGCCACTCTTGGGAAGTCTGTCTAGCAGAAATGGACAAAACAAGGAACAAAGCTATGCGTGACAGGGTGGTTGCTGTGGCATGACTGGCTGTGGCCCAGATGGCCAGCTGGCCGGTCAGCTGATGCTAACACAGCTGTGAGATTAGGGTCCCCGCAGCTGCCATGGAGGTTCACCTGGACCTTCCTTCACGAAACAGTATGTCCTTCGGTTGCAAGGGAAACCGCCATTGTAGACTCCAAGGGTTGGTGCTGTCATGCGGGGTCTCAGCTCCCGCCCCCCACATAAGAACACAGGACATGACGAGGCCAAAAAGGAACACCCACGGAGCCATATATAGGGGAGTCATACCACTACAGTCTCACTGGCGGCTGGGTTGGAGATACAGGAAGCAGGAGCCACACGATCCGCAATCCGCCATCCGCTAGTCTGGCAACCAACCAACCCCTTGCTAACTGCAATCCGCTCTTGCTAGCTCAGCCACCATCTGCTGCTAGCCCCCATTTTTCTGCTAGCGTAGCCACGGCAGTTATATTAGTGGCCAATGTCTCACTGGTTACAGCTGACGGCCAACTAGCCACAGCGGATGGCCATCCAATCACAGTTGATGGCCATTTACTACCCGAGCCAGCACCTTTCAATGTGAGGCTGAGAGCCTGGAAACTGCTCTCTGGGACTCTGTCCCCACACTCTCTTCACATTCTACGTGACAAGCGTCTTCTGCGAGGGGCCCTGTGTCAGGAAGCCAGCTCAAGAGAAAAAGTTTGAGTCCAGTTTAAGTAACGTCCCAGGGGTGTCCCTCGATGTCCACCTTTTTAGGCACAGCCATCGTTTCTCAGGGCACAGCCAGACCTCCTGGGCACAGCCAAGGTTTTCCAGGGTACCGTGCTGGAACAACAGTGGCTCACAGCCAAGTTACTTACATATTCTCGACAGCGGCCGGGTGAGACACAGGAAGCAAACACCCACCGGTTCCACTACATGGTGGTATGTTCCCAAGCAAACAGTCAAGCGGTCCATCAAATCAGGGATGGAAGGCAATTCCCCGTAGTCCCCAGTCATTCGCCAGGGTTGTCTGTTGGCCTCACATGTGCCCTCCCCGCAGGGCGAGGGCTCCAAGTCCTCCCCAACCTGGGGATGAGGGACGACCTTGACCTCACTCTTATCTCCCACCAAGGACTCAGCAAGCATTTCCTCCTGGGACTACAAGTCCCGCATCCAGGCTGCCTCAGCAAACATTGCCCAGCCCACACGGCTGCAATGACCTTCACTTTCTCCGGCCTGTGCTGGTTGGAGAACCGTCCACATCTTCTACAGTGGATGGACCCCTCCACGGGGGTCCAGCTCTCCAGCAGCTGCTCCTCCTGGTCTTCCTGGGACTGAGTGTTCATACGCACAAACTGCTCCACCGCCCTTCGGAGAGCTTTGGCCAGCACAGTACCCTGTTCGCTGCGCCGTTTGTCATGCAACGTCTCTGGTCCCTCTCCCCACATAAGAACGCAGGATATGGTGAGGCCAAAAAGGAACACCCACGGAGCCATAGGTAGGGGAGTCATACCACAATAGTCTCACTGGCGGCTGGGTTGGAGACACAGAAAGCAGCCGCCACATGATCTGCAACCCGCCTTCCGTTTCTCTGCCAACCAACCAACCAACCAACCAACCCTATTTGCTAGCTGCAACCCATGCTTGCTAGTTCAGCCATGGAAGTTATATTAGTGGCTAATGGCTAACCGGTAACAGGTGATGACCATCTACTACCCGAGCCAGCACCTCCCCACGTGAGGCCGAGAGCGTGGAGACTGCACTCCTGGCTCTTCCCCACAGGTGCCTTCACGAATCATCTTCTAAGCCAAGGTCATGCTCTTCCTGGGCAGCCCTTGGCCAGTGATAGTAACCCAATAGAAGTAAATCAGTGGTTGGTGACCAGATGGGACACCCCAAGGAGGAGCCTGAAATCTTCCTTGCACTGCGGCATTTCCCATCGGACGGGTCAGGCCTGGGCTGGGACAACAGTCGCGTGCGCAGTTGGCTGAGACCTTCCATTCTGCAGGCTCTCCTCAGGGGCCATGGCCTGGGCCAAAGTCTACCTGGTACTCAGTCAGCTCACACTTCATCACGAGGTCCACAGGTAACTGTGCCTTGCACAAAATAGGTCCGAAGGAATTGCTTATTTCATGAATCTTTTCTCACTCTTGGTCACCCTTCCCTCCCCCTCTGCTTGTACTTGTCCATCTCCCAGATGTCACACAGTCCCAAGGGAGAGACATCACTCTGATGGACACTTCCTGTGAGCACACGTAGGTTGAGACATGGAGTCCCCCAGGCCGGCTAACAACGAACGTTCTGTAACCATTTACATCCTGGACAAGGGGAATAGCTGATTTTCTAATAGTAAAGAAACATACTTATTCATAAAATGACGTGCTTCCATCTTAACATTTAGAACACGAGATTCCTGACGAGTCTGGGGCATGACAGAGCAAGAGCAGTGCCTGAAAACCTCCACTGGAGGGCACTGTGGTCCCAGCCTTGTTTTGGAGTCCCTTTCAACTGGACCCCTGGGCAGGTGCCAGGCTGGTCCACCTCTTCCCGAAACTCTCCATGTTCTCCTTGAGGAACGAGAGAAGTTTCCATCCTCATCAAGGATGGTGGCCTTGAGCCCAGTGACTGGGGTGTCTTTGCCAGCAGATGGAGTATCTGATGTCCTTGGCCACTGGAGGAGCCATCCTAGTGAGAAGATGGTGCGACCTCTGCAGGCGTTGTCAGCTCTCTGGGGTTGCCCATGTGTGGTGCTGAGCCCCCACGTGACACATATGTTCACATGCATACACAGTACACATACTACACACACACCTCCCACAGCCCCCATTTCCCCAGTAGGGCTCATGGCAGATGCCCATGGCCCCCCGTGCCCCTGAGCTTCAGGCCTCCCCTGGGGCCACAGGCCAGAGCAGCAGATGGGGAGAGGCCCAGGCAGGTGCTTCTGGGCCGCGGGGAGCGGTGGTGGTGTGTTTACTGTCTACACTGAGTGGGTATGCCATGAAAACATCCGCTTCCTGCTCTTCGGGGACTTGGTGGGGACCCCAGCTGTGGCAGGAAAGGCTGACGTGGACCCCCAGGGCCTCAGCTGCACGTGGGGGTGGGGGTGGCAGGAAGGGACACTGCACCTGCCCCGGAGAGCATGGTCACCAAGCTGGAAGTGCCTCTCTACCAGAAACCGGAACCAATATCCCTGCTTTACAAGCAGGGCTCAGAGAAGTCAGCCAGAGGTCTTCCCAATGTCACAGGGCAGCTCCGACACCACGAGACCACACGTGTCATTGGGCAGTGCAAGAAGGGGGCCGAGTACCTGGTGACCTGCAGCCCACCCCGTGGGCCCCCAGGGAGCAGCCACGTGTGTTTTCTCGTCCGTAAAAGACCTGAAAGAACTCCATAAAGAACCTTCTAGCTCCGAGTTCCAGTTTTTTTAGGACAAAGCACCCAGACATGAAGGGTCTGTGAACCCTTCACCCTCAAATCATGAAAGTTGTCACAGTCACTGGTGACAACAGGACTGTGGCCAGGTTTGCCACGCCTCCCAATAACGGGGCTCTGATACATCCTTGAGAAGGCACCCACGTCCTTCACATGCCACCAAATGTACACAACAAATGGCGCGAGAGTGCCGAGGGTTTTACCCTGAGAGCTGTAGGACCCCGGGCTTGTGGGGAGCATAAGCAGCTGGCCCCCCAAGCCCGCGTGCTCTCACCTTGTTTTATGTCCCACAGCTTTAGAGCTGGCGCCCTGTCTGGTCAGAGGACGCCTCGTCTTCAGGGCAGGGACAGTCTGTGTCTTTGATTACTGGCCTGTGACACCTCTCGGGGCCCCGGGGAGGTCGGCTGCCCCGCCTGCATCCTCCAGGAGCCAAGTGGGCTCTTTGCACCAGCCTATCATCCATCTTGCTGGCTCTGCTTCATTAGTTAGAATAAAACATTAAAAAACAAAAGAAAAGCTATGACAAGCAAGTATACATCAAAAGAAAAGAAAAGAAATCACCATGTACAAAAGGAGGCCTGGGCCATGGGAACGCGGTGTGTGCACGCCTGCTAGAGGAGAGTGGCTTTAAATGTTCCAGATTTCAAAGCTGTAGTACCTCAGGTTCTATACCCCCTGTGCCCTGCTGGCAGTTTTAATGGCAATTTTGGTCCTAAAACCTTTGTCTCTGCATGTCCTCAGGGAGCTCACCTAGGGTGAGTTTTCAGAAAGTGGATAACGTGGTAAACAGTGAAAAGGGCGAGTTTTAAGGAATCGATTAATGATGAAAAATATCATAGGAAATGACCACATTTTACGTGGCTAAATAAAGGCCCAGAAGTAAGAGGACATTATCACCTTAAAATACCCGTAGCGTGGAAACTCTAGAAGAGAAAAAACAGGTGAAAAGAGAGACTACACAGTTTGCTCACTGGAAACCGCCATCTGCATCCCCAGTCAACAGCCACTGTCCCCTCCGGGCCTGGCGTGGTGTCCTGTCACACTACAAGGCCTGTGATGGGTGTCCAAGTGTGAGCTTCTTTCAAAGACGAGACCCAGTGAGCCAAACAGCCACCCCAGGAACCCCACACACGTCCCTACCCAGCCTTAGATCCCTCAGTCTTGCTGATCCCTCTTTCATCCTTTGTGTTCTCTTGACTCTGAGCCCAGGACCCCAGTATCTACTTCACTGTGACCACCTTCTCCTGCCACGGCAGCCCTTAGGCCCCCAGGACTCCCAGGAAGGTGGGAACCCTGGACACAAAGCAGAGCCAGTTCCGGTCTGGTCTGGGGAAATGTGACCAGAATGGTGTGAAATGGAGGGCAAGGCTCATCCATGACAAGAAGGTCAGAGGAGAGGGGCAACCGAGAGGCTGGGGTGCAAGGTAGGGTCCCCTGCTGAAGCCTCTGGCGTGGGGCAGGGGGAAACCGGTGGACACAGACTCCAGGCAGTTCCTCCAGCCACAGAGAGCTTGCACAGCTCCCACTGTGACACTTCGATGCTGGGGGTGGAGGACAGGCCACTTCCAGTGCCATCTAAGCCGTGAGATGTGGCACTTTACCTGCCAGCCAAGCTCCAGTGCTTACGGGACTCAGTGGTTGGGGACATCTCATTAGGTGGCACTCCAGCAGGATGAGACCTGAACAGACGCTGATACCAACCAGAAACCAAGGTCGCCCATGGCACACACACAGCTGTGCTCAGCAGCCCTGTCCCGCGGGGGGCCTTGGACTTTCTCTGCTCACTGAGCACATTCAGCATCTCCAGTGAGCTGGGTGCTTGACTCAAACAGCCAGCGCAAGGTGACGTCTTCCCTCTTGAAAGACAGATTTTACTCCCAGTGGAAACGAATTGATTCTGCCTCAGCAACTTTCCCAATTTGCGAGAGTTCTACAACTGGCAGATGAGCTGATGGGGAGGGTTACCTTTATATAAAACAGTTAGCCACAGACTTCAAAGGGTTCGCCAAGGTAAATTTAATTACATCCTCCCCAACAAGACATCCAAAATACCCTCACTTAGCTTTTGTGTGTATATTTATATGAAGCACAATGCCCACGTGCTGTGACATTAGTATTTCTCCCCACTCTATTGAAAATATGGTCCCTTGGAACTGGTTGGAGCAAATTATAATGCACCCATCCGGGGCCTTTTGTTACCCAGTCCTTCAAAGGGGGTGCCTGGCTGGTCCTCTGAAAGCTGTGGGACCACTGGAGTTCATTTGCGAACACTCTACCCCAAGTTGGTCTTGCAAATTATTTCTGCCCTATGCAGAGAGCCTTTTCATTTTCCTCATGGCATCAAGTGACTTTGAATCTTGCATAATACATACACGTACACAGGGAATGGATTACTGTGCCGCCGGGATGAAATGACGCTCATGATAATGAGCCCACGGAAAGCGGAATGACTGAGGTTTTGTGTTGGGCCCCAGAGCGTGGCGGTGCCATGCCCGTGGGGAAGAGCGGCAGGACTGCCAGGGCTCAGCGTGCCCCTACAGAGACTCTCCTTGCGATCCTCCAGATGCCTGGAATCGGGACCGGGCTACCTCTGGCCTTGGTGAAGCCTGTCCCTGCCTTTTGTATGTGTGTATGCATGAAACATGTGTGTTTATCATGTATGTGTGGGATGTGTGTATACATGTGTATTTGTGTATGTGTGCTTACATGTCTCTATGTGTGTTCCTGTGAATATGTATGTGTGCGGAGTGGGCCATGTGTGTTTCTGTGTGTAGTATGTATATGTGTTGGGTGTGTACGTATATGTATGTGCGGCTGGACTGGCCGAAGGTCACTCAGCTGGTTTGTGAATTTGGACCCAGTGCGGCCCAGCCTAGTAGAGCCTCCAGTGCTTTCCAAGAAGCCTTGACCGTCTTCCCAGATGGCTGGCTGGTCTTCCTTCCCAGACAGGCTG
Source organism: Rhinolophus hipposideros (assembly GCF_964194185.1). NCBI lineage: Eukaryota > Metazoa > Chordata > Mammalia > Chiroptera > Rhinolophidae > Rhinolophus > Rhinolophus hipposideros. The sequence goes on from NC_138052.1 coordinate 97,745,421, forward strand.
GGGTGAGGCCTGAGGATGGGGAGCAGCAAGGCCAGCCAGGGGCTCTAGGGATGGAGCCAGGGTACCCCAGAAGCAACGTATGGGGATTTATCAGATCCCCAGACTGGCTCTAACAAGGGAAATAGAGCTGAGTGAAAGTGCTGAAGATGGAGGGTGGTGGGGGGACCCCGCAGAGACCCCAGCTCCTGCAGGGCCTCACCTTGGCTTCTCACGGGACCCTGCTGACCTGGCCCTCAGGAGGCAGGAGCTTCCCACTCCCCTGTCTACCCCCTCCTTCAATGCAGTATTACGCTGCATGGCCATCTCACGACGGTGGAGGCCTCCCTCATAGCACCTGTTCCATTGGACAGGGTCACGCTGGGCAGCAGAAGTCATCGGGCAGCCAGAGCTTTTCCCTGAGAACTCGGGGCCGGGCATTGGTCGTAGCCGGGTTTCTCTCACACACCAGCCAGTGAGGCAGAGAGGAAATGCATGAGTCAGCAAGGGCGGCGAGAGTTGGGGCGAGAACGGCTTGGGTCCGTCCAGGCCTTTGCTCTAAACCACTAGAACTGACCGCAGAGACTGAATTTCTAAGAGGCTTAACCCCTAGGCCAAGAGAAAACTTACTGTCAGATAGGGTGGTCATAAATTTGAAATTAAATTAATCGCACCTCCATTTAAGTCTCCTTTCTCTGAATGTGTTCTCATCACAATTTAGAAGTGGGTTACTTACTATCTCCCACCAAGTCACCTTCCATATTCGCACAGAATTTTAATTTCTCTTTTGACTCTTTTCTATCCCGTAATCATTTTCTTATTTAGCATTTCTTTTTCATTTAGACTTTCTCTTCTCTATATTTACCCTATTCTTCTGTTGCAGCTTTCATCCGGCTGCTGGCCTGCCAATGTCCCAGTGCTTTGCATGAGCAGAGAACTGGGAATTAAAAGGCAATGACTTTGGTCCGATGTCCCAAATGTTATCTGTTGGATCCTCGGTCTTACTTTCCCATCTTCAAAGTCAGAAGGTTGACACGGCTCATTTTCAAGGTCTCTGTTAGCTCCAGGAACCAAACGACTGAGTCAGTTCAAGGACAACAGAATTTTATTCCATTATATAAAATATATTAATAGAGCAAAGAATTAATTCATTAAAATATGTGCAAGATAATATACAGTCTATAGGGGTTAGTAAAAAGCTAGTGTGCTGGTGATAGACTCAAGTCACTTACCAGTTGTCGAACAAGAGTTATTTTCTAGCTATCAAGTTTTAAATTCGGCAACTAGGACAGATGAGATGACGTGTCAAACTTGAAAATATTGTGGAGTGTGTGAAGAGTGAATTTCGGGTATGTACAAATTTTACATAGACTGAAAACCAATTACAAGCTCTAGAAACAATTGTGTGGACAACTAACTTGATGTACAGCCTGCAAAGGTCTAGCTGAGTAAATTCAGAGGCTGAGGAGTTGGCGGCATCAGCTTGGGTCTTCTTCAGAGAGGCAATGGTGGATCTTTTCCCTGGAGACACGTGCCATCTCCATCCCCGAGAGAGACTCAAGGACGCTCCTCAGAAAGGCATTACTTTTTCTTTTCCTCCCTTTTCCCTTTCTTTTCCTTCTTTTTCCCCTTATCCCTTTCCTTTTCTGCGTTCCCTTCTGTTAATGCCAAGTTGCGCTTTTTACCCATAGGGGTTTTGGCATACCAGTTCTGAAATAAAGCAGATGATTAGGAAATCATCAAAATGGTATGAATTCACTTGAATACTCTTACAAATAAAGAAGAGCTTGCTAAGAAGGAAGGGGCATAAGGCCATTAAACTCTGGGCATTTAACACATGTTTAAATACAAATTCTTACTCACCCTTGTTTCTACACAATTTGAAGCTTCTACTCAAGAAGTTAACAGTTTCAGAGAATCACAAGCCAAGTCTAACTATTGACCCTTCCCAACTAAATCCCCTATTTTCCTGGGTGTTTTACTCAATCCTGAGGGTGTGGGATTTCTTGGTAATGTGAATGGGCCCCCATGGGGTACACAGGGCCACTAGAAGCTGGACTGGTGGCCCTGTGTGCACCATGGGAGGCCATACAAACACTCTGAGGAACACTGTTGAAACATGGCAGAAATATTGAATCCGAAATACCAACAAAGCACTTGGATGCTCTTGGATGCCAGTTTAGTTGGACATAAATTTTAGGTAGACAGTTATTTTCCCTCAGCACTCGGCAGACAGGACCTCACTGTCTTTTGTCATCTATTGTGGTCAAACAGATGTCTAATTTCCTAATTGTTGTTTCTTTGTAGGTAACCTGATGTCTTTTAAAACTGGTTTATGGTCTTCTCCTAGGTTCACAAACATGCATGTATGTGGGGATTTGTGTTTATTTGTTCTGCTGGTCCCTTGGAGTTTGTTTTTAATCTGAGAACTTATGTCTTAATTCAGAAACATTCTCAGGAAGTATTTCTTCAAATTATTGTTTTACTGATCGTTCTATTTTCTTCTAGAACTTCTCTTAGTTGGGTGTCAATATCTTTAAAGATTCTTAATCGCAGTTTGTAGATTTTATCTTTTTGTTTTTCAGTGCTGCCTTCTGGGGAGCTCCCCAGGGCCATCCTCTGGTTCACTAATTTGTTCTCTGTCCATGTCTATTCTAGAGTTCATATCCTTTTTATTTTTACTATTTAATGTTAATTACTATATTTTGAATTTCTAAACTTTCAGTGATTTTTTTCATAAGTAGCGCCTTGCTCTATTTCTGCCTGTGTTTGTTTTATAACTTTGTGTAGTCATGCCTTCATTTATTTTTTGGACTTCTTCATCATATTAATTTCAAAATTTTTGTCAGCCTGTACTTAGATTAGCACTAGATGTCCTAAAATGTTTGGAAGTTTGATTTTCAGATTCGTTTTGAGTACAGGCTTTGTTTTGGTCTCTACTTCTCTTACTATTTCTCCCTCCCTAGTAGTATTGCAGTTGCTTCTACATGGATCTCTAAACCCAAATCCAGAACTTACCATGATTATAATGATGTCTAGAAGTGAATGCTCCCTGGTGATATTGGGATATCAGAAATCCAGTCAGAGAAGCAGCAGGTATAACTATTGTATCTTCCATGACTCAATCTCTTTTGGTTTTCTCTCCCTTATTTTTCTCTTTGCTACATGCCAGGCATATGGCTATCCCTGTGTCTGAGATTTATCTTTGTTTTGACACTTGGGGTTTTCTCATCCTTCTTTTAGCGTTGGCTGTGCTTTCAGTGTAAGGCGAGGTGGCCAAGTACTTTAGGTGATGAACTTTTAATATTGAGACACAGCACAGAATATGGTTAATAAAATTGACTTTTGGCTCTGGAGTAAGGATTGGATTTCAGCTCTGCCCTTTTATAGCTGTGTGACCCGGAACAAGTCACTTTGCCTCTTTTTTTTCCTTTCTATTATTTTCTTTTTTGGGGATTTCAGAAATGAGTATGATATATTACTTACAAAGGATAAATATTTGTAATTAATACTAGCAAGGTTTAAAAGGTTAACAAGACTATTGATTCAAATGCTTGGCAAATAGTTAGCTTGGAGTTGGAAATATTTTTTTTCTGTTTCGTTGGAGCAGAGGTCGGCAAACTATGGCAGATGAGCCACATCTTAGACTGCTGTCTGTTTCTGCAAATAAAAGCTGGACGGTTGTGACAGAGACCGCACAGCTTTCAAAGCCTAAAACACAGTTTCTCTTTGGCCCTTTATGGAAAAAGTTTGCCAACCCCAGTGCTGGGTCATTACTGCAGGGCTCAATAGTCTGACTGTTTTCCACCTTTCCCCTCAGCATTAGCAAAGCTGGAAGCAAATACAGTTTTTCCGAGTTGGTGGAAAAGTGACACAGTATGGAGGGAAATTTTCCCGATCTCAGGCAGGCTTCCAGAGCTGAGGCTGGTGATTGCGTGGCTGATATTAAGGTGGGTGTCATTGTATGGGCGTAATTTTCCTCCCTTGTCTTCCCTGTGGGCCAAGGAAACTACATCCAGGCACAGAAAGAGAACCCAAGTGCATTCATTTTGATTGAAAGGATTCTGAGGAGGGGTTGCTGGCCTGGGCGTGGGGGTCAGGGCACTAACGCTGATTGTACTTGGATGAGAACGTAAGTCTCTGCAACTTCTTTTCCTCCTAGAAAGGACAGGTTGGGAAGAGCTGATTCTCAAAGTTTCCTCCAGATCTAAAACATCCTGTGAACATCTCAGAATGCATTCAAATTAACAAACTAAGTTTTGGTGTGTTCTATGATTTCTTATCGCAGGTGGCGCGCTGAAAATGGAAAGGACCATGGCAAAATCGGGACAAAAACATCATTGGCTTGAAATATGCTACTTGGGGAATGCAAAAACTTCTCTATGCAAAACTTGTTCCATTACTTGAGATCTGAAGTGAAAACCAGTGAGAACCAAGAGACGGGTGTGTGCGTGCGTGCGTGTGTATGTGTGTGTGTGTGTGTGTGTGAATCCAGTGGTTTTGAAGCTGTTACGCAATTCTACAACCCGGCTGTTATTTATAAGGTCATATGGACCATGATTTTTCTAAAATTTGGAATGAATGATAAAATTTGGAAGATACAGGCTTTACTGCTAAGGCTGGAAACATTTTGTGATCCAATCATTTCGAGCTTCTAAATTTCACTGCATATGGCAGAGTTCAAATTCGTGAACCTCAGGAGACCAGAGGGAGGAGGCGGTGGACACGTGCTCACCGCTGAGATCCGGCCACACGGGCGCTTGCTTACCTTAAAGCTCTCTTCTTCCTCCTGGTACACCGGGTTCATGCTGCTTAGAGCTGCGACAAACTCCAGGGCGACCAGCGGCTTTTGAGCCTGCTGCCGGATCCTCCGGTCTGTGAGCACACCCTTAACCACTTCCACTATGTGTCCCTGGGTGAAGCCATCGGTGACCTTAGCCAGACAACTCACATTCAAGGCGTTTGTAATGACTCCCCCACTGCGCTGAATGATCTGCTTCCACAGAACTGTTGTATGGACATGGTGGGAAAGACACAGAAAACTAGGGTCACCACAGAGAAGGCGCTATTTATCAGTCTAGCTCTCAGTACGAACATGCATCTCAAGGAAGGAGTACATGGGAGGTTACTCCAGATTGTCTGAAATTCAAATGAGCAGAAAGTCACATAACGAAATGCTTCTGTCCGAGTGATTTTCAACCATAGGACATATATATCGATGCCCTTGGGGTCTATAGACCCACAAATCCCCTTGGGAATTGACAAGGAAAAAAAATTAAACCACGGTCAATATAGTACCTTGAAAGATGTCCAACATGGAAATTCCCATACAGTGTCGATATATGGGGTCTCTGCTTATTAGAAGAGTATGTTTACCAGAGTTTGGATAAATAGGAATATGACTTTTCTTAAAGTTCATTTCTTACGTAATTTTTATATACAGATTTCAATTTCCACTAGCCACTGATGGGCTCACTTCCCTTTGGGTGTGAGACACTGTATGACACATTGTGTGAAACAGAGCACTTGGTCCTTCCTTTCTCCCCCTAACAACTGTAAACACGCATAGCTGGGCTCATCTACTGGCTGGGTATCCGGCTGTTCTTTGGGTTTGTGGGATCTGCAGAAACTGAGAGATTCACTCAGAACACAGGGATGTTGTGAAGATGAATGATGAAGTTATTCCTGATGTTCACGTGACTTCAGACATAAAAGGGACGACCACACTACACTAAGAGAACATCACACTTAGAGAACCACATCCATTCTGTAAAGAGAGGGGAGTAAACGTCACTTGTTTAGTTGTATCCAGAAGGGTGAGGGCACTGCCCAGGCCATCTCTCTCAGGGCCAGTCTCTGCTTGGGGAGGATCTGGCCAAATGTCTCTAAAGCATCTTGACTTCCTTTGAGGAATATTGGGAACATGAAAAAAAGTGACCATTACTACATGATTGGACTACATCATCCAAATACATTGATCCAAAAATGCGAGAGAAGTGAAAAGTTCTAATGACTGTCCAGGCACAGAATAACTTGCCATCTACGAGCCGCATCAGAGTGTCTGGCTTTTGGGCCCTGAGCTATTCCAACAGTCCACCTCCACTGTCCTCTTTCGTGGAAGGTCCTTGGCCTTGTGATGAAATGAGTGCTAGGAAAAGGTCCATTTCTCATGAGGCCTGCTGGTGTCTCCAAAATGTGGAACATTAGGCTTCAAGGACTGAGAGCTGCAGGGAGGCACCATTCTCACACATGATGGGCACTTTATTTTTGTCGCTGTGTAACTGCGTTTTTGTGATAATTATTACTCTTTGTCATTCTACTTTGTATTGAAGTTTCCTGATGCTCATTGAAACATCAATTACAGACGATGACACAAAATCAAGTACAAAATATTTTGAAGCTATTTGTATAAAGATAGATTGAAGTAGGTGAGGAGGACCCTTATCTAAATACAACAGCTGTAGGGTTAGAAATCAGAAGACAAAGCAATGCAAAAATAAGCAGATACCACCAGAACCAGACAGTGTCATCCGTTGGGATCTAGTATGTCTGCTGCCCAAATTTATAACATCTAAAAAAAAGTGCAAACAGTTCTGAGTAGTGACTCTGGAAGGTGAGAAGGGAACACATTTTATGGGAGAATCTCAAGGGACCACCCCTACGGCTGAGGACCTGGTCAATACCCCAGGTTGGGAACCTAGCACAGATTCAGCCGTGGGTGCCCACGGGCCAAATTCCTACCTGCAGCGTGGAGTGGACCAGTCAGAGGGTAACCATGAGGGCCAAGGGCGCCCCAGCAACAAATACTCAGCTCTCCCCACTGCCTCCCTGTTAAGCCACGGTACTCACAGCCATCCAAGATTCCAACATAAGGAATCTCTACAAGATTCATCCATAGTGGAGTAAAAAAAAAAAAGACAATTACTCTGGTCTAGCACGTACATATAAACACACTATTGACCATGTAAGTGTATACTTGATGTTCATGTAGAGTTTTGGTTACGATTCCTCAAGATACCTAAGTCATTGATTACTTCCCCACGCTCGCCATTTTGTAATGGAGGTGCAGTAAGGAGCTCTGTGGGGGACAGTCACAGCTACGGTGGGACTGCCCACTTGCCCAGAGGCATGTCAACCTCCAGAGAAGGGACAGACAATCAGGCTTGACTTCCATTTCATGTGTGATGGACTGGACTTATTAGGTTTTAAAAGAATAGCCTCTCCTGCCTTTACAAAGCAAAAGGCTCATTCTTGACATTTAACTAAAGGGGCTAAAAGGGGAGTCAGGTGCCGAGTGAGTCAGCCTGGTAGGCTCACTGAGGGAGCCCCGCAGCCAGTACTGAGGCCGCCCGCAGGCTGCCAAGTCTGTGGCCCAGTGGTGTACATGGAGAACATAAACGGGAGGGCCAGCAATGGGTGTGGCGGTAAGGCCCGGGGGCCAGGAGCCCGAGGCAGATGATGGCCGTGGATGTGCTTTCTGGACCGAGTGCTGTGTTTTATTTCCTCTCTGAGATGCAAAGGGCACCTCAGTTCTTCACACTAATCTTCACCCTCTTCCCTTTCTTGAGACC